>NC_057807.1:139703200-139712611 GCF_018294505.1 Triticum aestivum
CGCCTCCGGTCGCGTCGCCGCCGCCCGGTCCCGCTCCGGCCGCCGCCCCGGCCTCTCCTCCCTCCGTCCCGAGCTCCGGCCGGCAAACCTCGAACAGCGCGCCCAGATCCGATCGGGACAAACGCGACGGTTGACTTTTTTCCCGACCCCCGAAACCCACTAAGTCCTTTTCTGCCAATATATTGTTGCATTTTCATCGCATCACATCTTTGCACCCGTGGCTCCGTTTTGGGCGTGTAGCATATCAAATTGTTCGCCTCGAAGAGTACATCATTTCATTCCATTGCATCATTTACATTTGAGCTAATCTTGATGCCCTAAATGCTGTTGGAAGAGGGCTATGTGATGTTAGTTTCTGTTTCTTAACAGAACTTGCACTTTTGTCATTTTTGCCATGATTAATGTGTGCACCTTATGAACTTGAGTCCTACATATGTTTTGATCTATGCCATGCCAGCTTTACAGGGGTGTATGCCATGTATTTTTATGATCTATGTGGTGACTAGCACAAGCATGCAAAATAGGCTTCGTGATATTGCTGTTTTAGTCCCTGTTCTGCTGTTATTGTGATGCCATGTAAACATGTTGCTACAGAGAGATCCATGCATATTTAGAGATACTTAAGTAAGGGTGTTTTGAACATATGGTTATGCTCTATCCATTCATGCCCTTGTTTGAAATTATGGAGTAGTCTAGCATGTCATTTTTGTGCTCTACTTTTGCTTCAAAATGTTTCCTGGCAGATTGTTCACATGATATTCAATTTTCACAAGGTTGTTGTAGTTGATCCGTGTGTGCTATGATGTTGTTCTTGCCATGTATAGCTTTTATGCCATGTCTTTTGGATGGGTGTATGCTTAGTTTATCATGAGATGCTCCGTAGTGAGTGCATCGAGCTCACGAACATGCCTACTTGTTATCTGTCAATGCCATGCCCAGTTTGCTGAATCTGTTAACGAAACTTGCTATGTTTACATTCATGCCATTATTTCTTCTGGTCCTTTTTGGCTTATGGTCAGTAAGGGACTTTTGATCTATGCTTTGAGTAGATTCATGCCATGCCTTGTTTTGCTATTATAAGTTCCTGTAGCATGTAGATAACTTACTCTGAACATTGCTTCCTGATGTTGTTTATGCCATGTCCAGCCTGATATTTTTTTGCACTTTCACCATGCTTGTTTCGACCTGTTATGATGTGATTTAGCCGTAGCTCAGTGTTCCTCTTTTGTTAAGCATCTCCTGTAGATCACTGCCATGTGCTTTGTTTGTATGTTGGGGTGCTGTAGCATAGTTTCTTGTTGCATGCTAAGTAGCATCGTGCTGTTAATCGCAGATTTGTGCCCTTATTGTTTTGCTTGCCGTTCGCAAACCGTGCATCCATTTCCGGTGATCTTTATATCGGTTTCAACCGAAATCATCTTATCTTTCCAGCGGCATACTTGGTTTGCCAAGTTGATGCCTTGTTCATCATTTTCCTCCCGAAGCACGCATATGCATTGCATATCACATCTCGCATATCATGTCATGCATTGCATCTTGTTGCTTGCGCATTGCACCGTGATTTATTGTGGCTCCTTTGCTTGTGTTCTTGCTTGGGTAGAGCCGGGAGACGAGTACGTGAACGAGGAACCTGTTGAGAACGCTTACGAGGATCCAGCTTTCGACTACTCTGAGAACCTTGCAGGCAAGATGATCAAACCTTTGAAATCATTACTATCTCTGCTTGCTAGTATTCGCTCTTTCGCTATGTTAGCCCTACCTGCCTTTGTTTACCATGCCTACCTATTGCCATGTTAAACCTCTAACCATCCTTTCCTAGCAAACCCTTTGTCTGGCTATGTCACCGCTTTTGCTCAGCCCCTCTTATAGCATTGTTAGTTGCAGGTGAAGATGAAGTTTGTTCCAGGTCGGAACGTGGTTACTTTGGGATATCACAATATCTCCTGTTTATTTTCATGCACCATATACACTTGGTAAAGGGTGGAAGGCTCGGCCTTATGCCTGGTGACTTGTTCCACTCTTGCCGCCCTAGTTCCATAAACTGGTGTTATGTTCCTTGATTTTGCGTTCCTTACACGGTTGGGTGATTTATGGGACCCCTTTGACAGTTCGCTTTGAATAAAACTCCTCCAGCAAGGCCCAAACTTGGTTTTACCATTTGCCACCTATACCCTTTTTCCCTTGGGTTTTCGCGAGCCCGAGGGTCATCTTTATTTTAGCCCCCCCCGGGCCAGTGCTCCTTCGAGTGTTGGTCCGAACCGAGCAACCTGCGGGGCCACCTCAGGGCAACTTGAGGTTTGGTTTTACTCGTAGCTTGACTCATCCGGATGTGCCCTGAGAACGAGATATGTGCAGCTCCTATCGGGATTTGTCAGCACAATCGGGCGGCTTTGCTGGTCTTGTTTTACCATTGTCGAAATGTTTTGCGAACCGGGATTCCGAGACTGATCGGGTCTTCCCGGGAGAAGGTTTATTCCTTTGTTGACCGTGAGAGCTTATGATGGGCTAAGTTGGGACACCCCTACAGGGTATATGATCTTTCGAAAGCCGTGCCCGCAGTTATGAGGCAGATGGGAATTTGTTAATGTCCGGTTGTAGATAACTTGACACTTGACTTCATTAAAATGCATCAACCGTGTGCGTAGCCGTGATGGTCTCTTCTCGGCGGAGTCTGGGAAGTGAACACGGTTTGAGTTATGCTTGGCGTAAGTAGTTTCAGGATCACTTCTTGATCGCTTCTAGCTTCTCGACTGACGTGCAGCTTCTCTTCTCGCTCTCACTTGCGTATGTTTTCCACCATATATGCTTAGTGCTTGCCGCAGCTCTACCATATTGCCTTTTCCTACCTATGAGCTTATATAGTCTTGATCTCGCGGGTGTGAGATTGCTGAGTCCCCATGGCTCACAGATTCTACCAAAACAGATGCAGGTGCCGAGGATACTGGCGCAGATGGCGCAACCGAGCTCAAGTGGGAATTTGATGAGGCTCTTGGTCGTTACTATGTATCGTTTCTGGATGATCAGTAGAGGTGCCCAGTCGGGACGATCGGGGATCGCTGTAGCATTTGGGGTAGTCTTCTTTTATTTTGGTTCCGTAGTCGGACCTTGAGTGTATTCTGGATGATGGATGTTTATTTATGTATTGTGTGAAGTGGCGACTGTAAGCCAACTATGTATCTTTTCCCTTATGTATTACATGGATTGTGCGAAGATTACCTCACTTGCGACATTGCTTTCAATGCGGTTATGCCTCTAAGTCGTGCTTCGACACATGGGAGATATAGCCACATCGAGGGCGTTACAAGTTGGTAATCAGAGCCAGCCCCGACCTTAGGAGCCCCACTGCTTGATCGTTTTTAGCGGCCGAGTTGTGTCTAGAAAAATGTTTTGAGTCATTTAGGATTATATATATCGGAGAGTTAGGAATTCTTTTACTCCCCAATCTCTTCATCGCTCTGGTAAGGCATTCTGACGTAGAGTTTTGACTCTTCTCTTCTCAAATTTCACTAATTTTTTTTAGGATCACGCGGGTATCTTGGAATCGTTCCGATGGTTTTATGATGAGAACATTGTCTTGGTGCCTCCTGTCAGGGGTTTAGTGGAAGTGTCCCGGGGAGTTGAGCTCTGAGGTGTTGTCGCCATAATTTTATCGTTGCAGTTCTGGAATACCTGAGTTTAGTACGCCGACATCGAAAATCTCTTTTATGCAGTTGTTGGTGAGATAACCCCGATAACCCAGTACTGAGGTGAGTACGGGAGTATTGCCATGACTCGTATAACGGATGCTTTTCGAAGGTTGAGGTACACGATTTCCGAAGGTTTCTTGGTTATGTGTTGAAGGATGGATACAGCTGGATGTAGGGATTGTTAGTTTGGGTGAGATATATTGCTTCCCCTGTATCCCCAACACCTGATTGCATAACCGGAAAGTTTCGGGAGTTTATAGGTGGGTTTCAAGTAGCTCTAGCATTTCTTCCCGCATATATTTGGTTTGTGATTGGGTAATCCTTACCACTTATTTGTTCCATCCGTACCTTGCTTTTATTTTTTTCTATCGTTAATATCTTATCAAGTGGCTTCTCACCTTAATGGACGTGATGTTTACTTTGGAATTCATTCGTTCATCCTTGTTCGAATGTTTATTGTGAAGACTATATGTTGCATTTTCTATCCGTTGATTCAACTTGTCTATCTGCCTATCAAGATGCTAACGGATGTCACCCTCTTCAGGATGGCTCCGCCAACGCGTCAGAATCCGGAACGCAATGATGACAGTCAGGCGAACCCTCCACCTCCACCTCCGCCTCCGGAGGCATGGCAAGCTTTGATGGCAACCTCTAACGCCCATGCCCAGATGATGATTCAGCTCATGCAAGAGCGCAACCAAGGCCAAGGCAACCAAGGGAATCAAGGTCAAGGGCAGTTCAATCATCAGCCTTAGTTTCCTACCCTCAACCAGTTCCTTGCAAATCAGCCAAAGTCTTTCAGCTACTGTGCCGAGGCCACAGACGCCGACGATTGGCTCGTGGATATCAACAAGCATTTTGAATGCAGCAATGTCAGGCCTGAGGACTATGTTAAGTTCGCTTCTTTTCAGCTCAAGGATTAGGCAGCTGATTGGTTCCAGCAATACAAGGATTCTAGAGGTGGTCGAGTGATTACTTGGACTGATTTCTGTCGGGACTTTAAAGCTCACCATATTCCTACCAGTGTTGTTGAGAGCAAGCGTGAGGAGTTCCGCAATCTCAAGCAAGGCAACATGTCAGTGTACGAATACAACAAGCAGTTTCAGAAACTTGCTCGCTTTGCTAAACAAGACGTTCCTGATGAAAAGAGTATGATCTATCAATTCAGAGGTGGCCTTAGAGAGGATCTACAGTTAGCTCTTGTTCTTGTTGAGCCTACTCAGTTTGATCAATTCTACAATATGGCACTCAAGCAAGAAGGTGCTCAGCTAAAGTGTGAGGCATCTAAGAAGAGAATCAGGGATGCAGTTCAGTCTTCTTCTTCCTCTCAAGTGGCAGCTAAGCAGCAGAAGTTCTACCTTCCTCCTCCGTTTCGTCAGCCTTACCAACTGAAGAACTCAGGTGCTCGTGGATCTTCCCACCCACCCAACCCAAGCTATCAGAACAAGTCTCAGCCTCAAGCTCCAAAGTCAAATGCTCCTTATCACCGTCCGCTCTCAGAAGTGACTTGCAACAAGTGCCAGCAGAAAGGTCACTATGCGAACAAATGCTTCAATCAAAGGCGCCTTCCTCCTCCTCCTGTGAGATATTCAAGCAATGGAGTGGTCAAGCATAATCCAAAGCATGCAAAGGTCAACATGATGAATGCAGCTCAGGCAGAGGATTCTTCTGATGTGATAATGGGTAATCTTCCAGTTAATGATATTCCTGCAAAAGTTCTTTTTGACACTGGTGCATCGCATTGTTTTATGTCAAGACCGTTTTTTGCCAAGCATGATTTCACTTCTTCAAATTTGAGTAAACCCATGGCTGTCATTTCTCCGGGTAAACGGTTGAGCTCCAGTTTGGTGGTTCCGGATACCACAATCAAGATGGGCAACTATAGATTTCTGTCTTCTCCAATTGTTCTTGGCGACTCTGATATTGATCTAATTCTTGGGATGGACTGGCTTTCTAAGCACAAGGCTCAGCTTGATTGTGCTGCCAGACAAATTCAATTGACACACCCTTCTGAGGATGTTATCATCTATGCCGCTCGTGATGAAACCATTCGGTTGTTTTCTCTCAATGAGAAGGGCGAATTGGATGCTATTTCTCAAATTCCAGTCGTTTGTGAGTACCAAGATGTCTTTCCAGAAGAGCTTCCGGGTATGCCTCCTCATCGGCCAGTCGAATTCGTTATTGATCTTGAGCCTGGAACTGAACCTGTTTGCAAGCGTCCTTACAAGCTTGGACCCAAGGAGCTGAAGGAATTGAAGAAACAGCTCGATGAACAAGAGCGTCTGGGTTTGATCAGACCGAGTTCATCTCCATGGGGTTGTGGAGTTCTTTTTGTCCAGAAGAAGGATGGCACGGACCGACTTTGCGTCGATTACCGTCCATTGAATAAGAAGACAATCAAGAACAAGTATCCACTTCCCAACATCAATGAGCTTTTCGAGCAAATCAAAGGTGCTAAAGTTTTCTCCAAGCTTGACCTTTGTATGGGTTATCATCAGATTTGCATTCGTGAACAAGATATCCCCAAGACAGCATTCAGAACAAGCTATGGTTCTTATGAATATACTGTCATGTCTTTCGGCCTTGTCAATGCTCCTCCAACTTTCTCTCGCATGATGAACTTTATCTTCAACTCCTACACAAAAATGAATTCGTCTTGGTGTATCTCGATGATATTTTGGTCTTCTCCAAGAACAAGAAGGATCATGCCAAACATTTGCAATTGGTGCTCGACAAGCTGAGAGAGCATCAATTTTATGCGAAGTTTTCCAAATGTGAGTTCTGGCTTGATGAAGTTCTTTACCTTGGTCACATCATCTCCGCCAAGGGAATTGCTATTAATCCGGCGAAGGTTTCTGCTGTTCTGGATTGGGAACCTCCTCAGAATGTCAAGCAGCTCCGCAGCTTTCTTGGTCTTGCAAGCTATTGCTGAAGATTCATTGAGAACTTCTCTAAGATTGCAAAGCCTCTTTCCAACCTCCTCCAGAAGCATGTCAAGTATGTCTGGACGCCTGAGTGTGATGTCGCCTTCAACACCCTCAAAGAAAAGCTAGTCACAGCTCTTGTCTTAACTCCTCTTGATGAATCCAAGCCATTCGAAGTATTCTGTGATGCTTCCCTTCAAGGTCTTGGTGCTGTGTTAATGCAAGAGAAGAAAGTTGTGGCCTATACCTCTCGCCAGTTGAAGCCCAACGAAAAGAACTACCCCACTCACGATCTTGAGTTGGCGGTAGTTGTCCATGCATTGATAACATGGAGACATCTCTTATTGGGAAGGCAAGTGGACATTTTCACCGATCACAAGAGCCTCAAGTATATCTTCACTCAACCAAACCTTAACCTCAGGCAAACTCAATGGGTCGAAATGATTCAAGAGTACAATCCAAGTATTGAATATACTCCTGGCAAGGCGAATGTGATTCCAGATGCTCTGAGCAGAAAGGCTTATTGCAACAGTCTAATTCTAAAGCCATTTCAACCAGATCTTTGTGAAGCTTTTCGCAAGCTGAATCTTCAAGTTGTTCCTCAAGGCTTTCTTGCCAACCTCATAGTCTCTCCTACTTTGGGAGACCAAATTCGTGAGGCACAACTCCTGGATACCATGGTGAAGAAGGTGAAGCGTGGTATTGACAAGGGCATTTCCAAATACAAGTGCTATCGCTTGGATGACAAAGATACTCTTTTCTTCAAGGATCGAATTGTGGTTCCAAAAGGCGATCTGAGAAAAGTCATCATGAATGAGGCACACAATTCCCACCTATCCATTCATCCTGGAAGTACGAAGATGTACCATGACCTCAAGCAGTCATATTGGTGGACTCGAATGAAGCGAGAAATTGCTCAATTCATGAATGAATGTGATGTCTGCAGAAGGGTGAAAGCAGAACACCAAAGACCAGCTGGTCTCCTCCAACCTCTTGCTATTCCGGAATGGAAGTTTGATCACATCGAGATGGACTTCGTGACTGGTTTTCCTAAGTCCAAGCGTGGAAATGATGCTATCTTCGTTGTCATTGACAAGCTTACTAAAGTGGCTCATTTTCTTCCTATCAAAGAATCTATCACAGCAGCTCAGCTGGCAGAGCTATACACCTCCAGAATTGTCTCCTTGCACGGCATTCCTCAATTGATCTCTTCAGACCGTGGAAGCATCTTCACTTCTAAGATTCTGGGACTCCTTTCAGACGGCCATGGGATCCAACATTCGTTTCAGCACAGCTTTCCATCCTCAAACAAGTGGCCAAGTCGAGCGAGTCAATCAAATCCTTGAAGATATGCTCAGGGCTTGTGTCATCTCCTTTGGCATGAAGTGGGAAGATTGTCTTCCATATGCCGAGTTCTCATACAACAATAGCTTCCAAGTGAGTTCGGGCAAGGCCCCATTCGAAATTCTCTATGGCAGAAAGTGCCGTACTCCTCTCAACTGGTCTGAGACAGGTGAACGCCAACTTCTTGGCAACGACTTGATCACAGAAGCCGAAGAAATGTGCAAAGTCATTCGTGAGAATCTCAAAGCCGCGCAATCGCGTCAAAAGAGTTACTATGATAGCAAGCACCGTGATTTGGCTTTTGAAATCGGAGACCATGTCTACCTTCGCGTCTCTCCAATGAAAGGCACTCGTCGTTTCAGTATCAAAGGGAAGCTTGCCCCTAGATACGTGGGTCCTTTCAAGATCATTGGCAAAAGAGGCGATCTCGCCTATCAACTTGAGCTTCCATCCAACTTTGCAAACGTGCACGATGTGTTTCATGTGTGACAGCTCCGCAAGTGCTTCAAGACTCCTGAGCGCACTATCAACTTCGAGGAAATCGACCTCCAAGAAGATCTCTCTTATCATGAGCACCCCGTTGCTATTCTTGAAGAAACCGAGCGCAAGACTCGCAACAAGTCAATCAAATTCCTGAAAGTGAAGTGGTCACACCATTCCGACCGAGAAGCCACCTGGGAGCTCGAGGATCACCTCCGTTCCGAATATCCAGAGTTCTTTCAGTCCTAGATCTCGGGACGAGATCCTCTTGTAGTGGTGGAGTGTTGTAACACCCCGGATGTAACTTTCCATCTTTGTAACTCCAACTCTTGCCATTTTCGGCTATGTGCTATGTTATTCCCTCCGTGGTTGGGTTTTGTTTTTCATTTTGCTTTTGTTCATGTCATGCATCTCATATCATGTCATCATGTGCATCTCATTTGCATACGTGTTCGTCTCATGCATCCGAGCATTTTCCCCGTTGTCCATTTCGCAATCCGACACTCCCACGTGCACCGGTGCCCCCCTCTTGTATCTTTTCGTGTGCGGGCATTGAACGTTCTCGGAATGGACCGAGCCTTGCCAAGTGGCCCTGGTATAGCACCGGTAGACCACCTGTCAAGTTTCGGGTCATTTGGACCTCGTTTGGTACTCCAACGGTTAATCGCACTCTCGCAAAGGCCTCTTTTAAGTTGCAGCCCAACATCCCATCCAAAGTGGCCCAAAACCCAGCAAACTCCCCTCCATGCTCTCGGTCGTTCGATCACGATCGTGTGGGCGAAAACCGCACTTCATTTGGAGTCTCCTAGCTCCCTCTACCTATAAATATAGACCCCATTTCCAAATCCCGGATCAAACCACCCTAACCCTAGCTCCCCGCACCTCGCGCTGCGCCAGACACGTCCTGTCCGGCCGGACGAAAATCCCGCCGCCGCCGCCGCCCAATCGGGGCGCGCCACGTCGCCACCCGGGCCGCC
>NC_057807.1:139713222-139758947 GCF_018294505.1 Triticum aestivum
CCCGGCGCCGGCGAGTCCCGCCGCCCGTTCTCGCCTCCGGCCGCGTCGCCGCCGCCCGGTCCCGCTCCGGCCGCCGCCCCGGCCTCTCCTCCCTCCGGCCCGAGCTCCGGCCGGCGAACCTCGAACAGCGCGCCCAGATCCGATCAGGACAAACGCGACGGTTGACTTTTTTCCCGACCCCCGAAACCCACTAAGTCCTTTTCTGCCAATATATTGTTGCATTTTCATCGCATCACATCTTTGCACCCGTGGCTCCGTTTTGGGCGTGTAGCATATCAAATTGTTCGCCTCGAAGAGTACATCATTTCATTCCATTGCATCATTTACATTTGAGCTCATCTTGATGCCCTAAATGCTGTTGGAAGAGGGCTATGTGATGTTAGTTTCTGTTTCTTAGCAGAACTTGCACTTTTGTCATTTTTGCCATGATTAATGTGTGCACCTTATGAACTTGAGTCCTACATATGTTTTGATCTATGCCATGCCAGCTTTACAGGGGTGTATGCCATGTATTTTTGTGATCTATGTGGTGACTAGCACAAGCATGCAAAATAGGCTTCGTGATATTGCTGTTTTAGTCCCTGTTCTGCTGTTATTGTGATGCCATGTAAACATGTTGCTACAGAGAGATCCATGCATATTTAGAGATACTTAAGTAAGGGTGTTTTGAACATATGGTTATGCTCTATCCATTCATGCCCTTGTTTGAAATTATGGAGTAGTCTAGCATGTCATTTTTGTGCTCTACTTTTGCTTCAAAATGTTTCCTGGCAGATTGTTCACATGATATTCAATTTTCACAAGGTTGTTGTAGTTGATCCGTGTGTGCTATGATGTTGTTCTTGCCATGTATAGCTTTTATGCCATGTCTTTTGGATGGGTGTATGCTTAGTTTATCATGAGATGCTCCGTAGTGAGTGCATCGAGCTCACGAACATGCCTACTTGTTATCTGTCAATGCCATGCCCAGTTTGCTGAATCTGTTAACGAAACTTGCTATGTTTACATTCATGCCATTATTTCTTCTGGTCCTTTTTGGCTTATGGTCAGTAAGGGACTTTTGATCTATGCTTTGAGTAGATTCATGCCATGCCTTGTTTTGCTATTATAAGTTCCTATAGCATGTAGATAACTTGCTCTGAACATTGCTTCCTGATGTTGTTTATGCCATGTCCAGCCTGATATTTTTTTGCACTTCCACCATGCTTGTTTGGACCTGTTATGATGTGATTTAGCCATAGCTCAGTGTTCCTCTTTTGTTAAGCATCTCCTGTAGATCACTGCCATGTGCTTTGTTTGTATGTTGGGGTGCTGTAGCATAGTTTCTTGTTGCATGCTAAGTAGCATCGTGCTGTTAATCGCAGATTTGTGCCCTTATTGTTTTGCTTGCCGTTCGCAAACCGTGCATCCATTTCCGGTGATCTTTATATCGATTTCAACCGAAATCATCTCATCTTTCCAGCGGCATACTTGGTTTGCCAAGTTGATGCCTTGTTCATCATTTTCCTCCCGAAGCACGCATATGCATTGCATATCACATCTCGCATATCATGTCATGCATTGCATCTTGTTGCTTGCGCATTGCACCGTGATTTATTGTGGCTCCTTTGCTTGTGTTCTTTCTTGGGTAGAGCCGGGAGACGAGTACGTGAACGAGGAACCTGTTGAGAACGCTTACGAGGATCCAGCCTTCGACTACTCTGAGAACCTTGCAGGCAAGGTGATCAAACCTTCGAAATCATTACTATCTCTGCTTGCTAGTATTCGCTCTTTCGCTATGTTAGCCCTACCTGCCTTTGTTTACCATGCCTACCTATTGCCATGTTAAACCTCTAACCATCCTGTCCTAGCAAACCCTTTGTCTGGCTATGTCACCGCTTTTGCTCAGCCCCTCTTATAGCATTGTTAGTTGCAGGTGAAGATGAAGTTTGTTCCAGGTCGGAACGTGGTTACTTTGGGATATCATAATATCTCATGTTTATTTTAATGCACCATATATACTTGGTAAAGGGTGGAAGGCTCGGCCTTATGCCTGGTGACTTGTTCCACTCTTGCCGCCCTAGTTCCGTAAACTGGTGTTATGTTCCTTGATTTTGCGTTCCTTACACGGTTGGGTGATTTATGGGACCCCCTTGACAGTTCACTTTGAATAAAACTCCTCCAGCAAGGCCCAAACTTGGTTTTACCATTTGCCACCTATACCCTTTTTCCCTTGGGTTTTCGCGAGCCCGAGGGTCATCTTTATTTTAGCCCCCCCCCCCCGGGCCAGTGCTCCTTCGAGTGTTGGTCCGAACCGAGCAACCTGCGGGGCCACCTCAGGGAAACTTGAGGTTTGGTTTTACTCGTAGCTTGACTCATCCGGATGTGCCCTGAGAACGAGATATGTGGAGCTCCTATCGGGATTTGTCAGCACAATCGGGCGGCTTTGCTGGTCTTGTTTTACCATTGTCGAAATGTTTTGCAAACCGGGATTCCGAGACTGATCGGGTCTTCCCGGGAGAAGGTTTATTCCTTCGTTGACCGTGAGAGCTTATGATGGGCTAAGTTGGGACACCCCTGTAGGGTATATGATCTTTCGAAAGCGGTGCCCGCAGTTATGAGGCAGATGGGAATTTGTTAATGTCCGGTTGTAGATAACTTGACACTTGACTTCATTAAAATGCATCAACCGTGTGCGTAGCCGTGATGGTCTCTTCTCGGCGGAGTCCGGGAAGTGAACACGGTTTGAGTTATGCTTGACGTAAGTAGTTTCAGGATCACTTCTTGATTGCTTCTAGCTTCTCGACCGACGCGCAGCTTCTCTTCTCGCTCTCACTTGCGTATGTTAGCCACCATATATGCTTAGTGCTTGCCACAGCTCCACCATATTGCCTTTTCCTACCTATGAGCTTATATAGTCTTGATCTCGCGGGTGTGAGATTGCTGAGTCCCCGTGGCTCACAGATTCTACCAAAACAGATGCAGGTGCCGAGGATACTGTCGCAGATGGCGCAACCGAGCTCAAGTGGGAATTTGATGAGGCCCTTGGTCATTACTATGTATCGTTTCCGGATGATCAGTAGAGGTGCCCAGTCGGGACGATCGGGGATCGGTGTAGCATTTGGGGTAGTCTTGTTTTATTTTGGTTCCGTAGTCGGACCTTGAGTGTATTCTGGATGATGGATGTTTATTTATGTATTGTGTGAAGTGGCGACTATAAGCCAACTATGTATCTTTTCCCTTATGTGTTACATGGATTGTGCGAAGATTACCTCACTTGCGACATTGCTTTCAATGCGGTTATGCCTCTAAGTCGTGCTTCAACACGTGGGAGATATAGCCGCATCGAGGGCGTTACACATACCAGGATTGGAAGTGACAGCATCCTCCATTTCTTGATCTTCAGGTTTGGTCGAGGTCTCAGAACTAGCAGCACTGCAGTTTCAAAAATCAGTCGGTCAGCGAACGAATCGACCAAGAGTAAATCCATGTGAAACAAGAAGACACAAATTATGCCATTACCCAGCAATAGTTGGAATCGCCATCCTCATCTTCGGCAGGGCCTTCGTCGGTTTTGACGACGCCACTCGAGAGTTGCTTCGATGCTTTCTCAGTCGGCGCCGGAGAGGTCGTCCGAGGACGTTTGGTTGATTGCACAACAGGCACTACCCCGTTGCCGCGCTCGATTGCAAGGTCATGGACGAGCTTGGTTCTCCTTTCAGTACAGGGAGGTGCGACTTCCTCCTCCTCTTCCTCCTCCTCTTCCTCATCAGAGCCAGCATCATCATCACCCTCATCGCCATCCGATTCCCACTCCTCCTGACTTTCACCTCCACTTCCTTCCTCCTCCTCGGTCTGTGCTTGCGCCCCGTTGGGCATCGAATAAAACTCAGTAGTGATTTGAAAGACAACAAAACAAGACAAAAGTCAATCGACTGATTTGCAGCAAAATAGAATGAATGAAACAGGATCATAGTCGGAGATAAGTGGTCATACCTTGTCCGGTTCATAAGACTGGTCGAGTGGTGGGATCCTCCTAGCTCCACGAGGGTTATCTTTGTTCCCTGTGATGGCAGTCATCCACCTCTCCAGTGTGGCATCGTCGATCTCCTCTGGGTGGACCCGAGTGGTGTCTTCAGTACCAGAGTACAACCACATTGGGTGGCCTCGGTATTGGAGTGACTGAATGCCCCGTCGAAGGAAAACCTCTAGAAGATCCATGCCAGTGACCCCGTCGCGAATGAGTTGGACTACACGCTCCATCAACATTTTAACCTGAGCCTTCTCCTCCGGAAGCACCTTCAGAGAGGACAGCTTGTTCACTCGACTCATGGAGAAAGGAGGGAGCCCAGTCGACTGGTCTTGGCAGTAGAACCAGGTCGACTGCCACCCTCTAAATGACTCGGAAGGGTCATGGCTGGAAAAGCACTCTTACTCCTCATCTGGACCCCAAGACCCCCATACATCTGGATTACTTGGTTTCTCTTGTCATTTGGATTAGCCTTTTTCACCGTCTAAGAGCGACAAGTGAATATGTGTTTGAAGAGGCCCCAGTGCGGCCGACAACCCAAGAAGTTTTCGCACAAAGACACGAAAGCGGCGAGATAGGCAATGGAGTTGGGTGTGAATTGATGAAGTTGTGCCCTAAAGAAGTTCAGAAACCCCTGAAAGAAAAGATTCGGCGGCAGAGAAAACCCGCGATCGACATGGGTGGCTAAGAGGACACACTCACCCTCCTGACGCTGCGGCTGCCACTCCGTCCCCGGAAGCCTTGCTGACCCATGGGAGATCAGCCCTTCATTGGCCAGGTCGTCGACGTCCTTCTGGGTGATGGTCGAGCGGATCCAATCACCCTGGATCCAACCTTGCGGCAGGCTGGACCGCGACGAGGATCCGCCCCAACTGGTCGCTCTCCCCTTCGCCTTCGCCGTCGCCTTCTTCGCCCGCTCCAAAGCCGCCGTCTTCTCCTTCACCATTGTCGCCAGCAAAGCAGGCACAGAGCAGCGGCGATGAGCAGGTGGTGAGCGCAACAGGTGAATCTGAGGACGGGAGAGGAGAAAATGAGGGTGCACTGTTCAAAAAAAACCCGCCCGACGCCTTATATGAAGTCGCTTCCGAGTGGCTGACTGGTAGGCCCGGGCAATCCTGTCAAATCCCGCAACAGTCGCGTGCGCGATACGTGGTGAAAAAGGCGGCACGAAGATCGAGGCATCTTCGCCTTATCCCATCCGAGTACCGCGGCCCTCTCTGCTTCGCGCGCTTCCCGAAATTCGGATCCCACTAAATCCGCTAACAGCAGAGCAACTTGTCAGACGGCAGATTTCCTCCGATCCGTCGCTCGGAAATCTCCAAGGTCATAAAGTTCACTCGACAGATGTAAAGAATGGATCAAGGCGACTGAAAGATTGAAAAGTCATTGATCCAGAGTAAGACACACTCGCAGCTCAAAAATAGGTCGTAAAGATTATCAACGTCTTCCTCACTCAAACATCGATCCATTCGGGGGCTAATGATGAAGTCATGTACCTAGGGTAGGGTCATGGACCTGTCCAAGGTACCCTCCCCAAGGACATCTTTAAAAGAAACTGCCTTCCAGTTGACCTAGAAGGATTCCACTTGACAGACTCGAAGGCACTCGACCATGAAGACTCACTCGACCACCAGGAGTTCAAGAGCCACTCTGTATCCAAACGGTCTGTAATTAAGTAGTCTTTATGGTCACAATGACACTTTATGTAAGGCGTTACCAGTAATGCCAGGCCTTAATGTACTTTAAAACCTCCACTACGTGGGCTGGCTGGGGTCCTGGCGCACTCTATATAAGCCACCCCCCTCCACAGGCAGAAGGGTTCGCACCCCTGTTACTCATACACATATAATCCAGTCGACCGCCTCCGGGCTCTGAGACATAGGGCTGTTACTTCCTCCGAGAAGGGCCCGAACTCATAAATCCCTTGCGTATACAACTACTCCATAGCTAGGATCTTGCCTCTCCATACCTACCCCCTATTCTACTGTCAGTCTTAGTACCACGACACCGACCGCCATGACAGACCTTGACTGGCCGGTCGTGCACGCGCCCATTTACTCCTGCCACACTCAGCGTGCTTAGCGCATCGCACAGATGCGTGCCTCGTGACCTCCTCCCGCTGGTTGTACCGCCTGCTCCGGCGAGCCACCGATGAGCGCAACCGCGAACGCGTGGACCAGTTGACCCTGATAGTGGGGCCCATGGCCCACATGTCAGGTTGAGAGAGAGAGAGATTATGAGAGGAGAGTGTTATTTTATTTTGTACTAATTTTGTTTGGGGTCCATGTGTAAGTCAGAGAGAGGGGATAAGAAAGATTTTTTTCTTAGTCCCACATGTAAGTGGCATGTGTAGAGAGGGGCAAAAATGTCCAGCCAACATCAGGAAAACGGTCAAAGCCCTTTGACTGGATGGAAACGGCACAGAAGGACATTTTTATAAGTGCAACTAACGGAAGATAGGCAAATTTGAGCATGCTTAGAAATTAGGGGAAAATATGAGTAGTGGGTTTGAGTTATGGGCACAAATGTAAATGGCCCTATTTTTTTAATATATTCCAAAATAATTCTCCGTAAATTTTCCGGACTTTTGGAGTTGTGCAGAATAGGTCTCTCAGATTTGCTCCTTTTCCAGTCCAGAATTCCAGCTGCCGGCATTCTCCCTCTTCATGTAAACCTTGTAAAATAAGAGAGAAAAGGCATAAGTATTGTTCCAAAATAGGTAATAACAGCCCATAATGCAATAAATATCAATACAAAAGTATGATGCAAAATGGACGTATCAGTGCTGCACACGCGCGGATGTCTTGATCATTTGGCTTGATGAATATCATCACGCCATCGGCCAACATAGATAGTCGGTGTCTCAAACCCCTTCTTGCTAGCGGAGCAAGAATCCCATGAGCTGTTGCAAGCTCAAACATCCTATGCAGTGGCTGCATGGTCAGGATGAATAACATCAGTGACAGGGGGTCACCTTGCCGGAACCCATTGCAGTTGTAGATGGGCCGTTTGGGTGCCACCATTCACCATGATTTGAGTAGAGGAGTTAGCAAGCAACCCACAAATCCATGTTATATCCATCGGTCTCCGAAGCCCATTACTCTCAATGTCTCCAAGAGAAAAGGCTAGCGCACCGAATCAAATGCCTTGGAGATGTCCAATTTCAGCATTATTGCAGTTTTCTTAAGGGCATGGAGGCGGCGAGCCATACATTGTATGAGCATAAAGTTATCATGGATGGACCTCCCCTCGATGAACGCACTCTGGTGCACTTCCATCAGCATTGGGAGGTTGACGACTAGTCTATTAGCCAAAACTTTATCGAAGATCTTAACCGCACCATGCACAAGGCTCATTGGCCTAAAATCCTTTATGTCCACTGCTCCCTCCATCTTGGGGAGAAGAAACACAACCGCCTTGTTGATCACCGTCAGTCCACGCATATCACCATGATAGAAAGCATCGAGCACTCTCATGAAATCCACTTTAACGATGTGTCAACACGAAGCATAAAATCTCCCCGTAAAACCACCCAGCCCAGTGCCTTATCCAACGGCATTCCCTTAACTAACTTTTCAACTTCCTCTTTGGTGATACTCCCCTCAAGGTGCGATAGATTCTGGCATGGTAGCTGCAGCCGGCTCAAGTCAATGGAGCGTGACGTCTCTGGTGCTTCCCCAAACACATGCGAGTAGTAGTTATCCACCTCGTTTGCTATCTCTTTATGGCCGGTGAAGATGTTGTCTCCATTTCTCAATGTTTTGATCATGCTTCTACGCTGCCGATGCCTAGCATGCTAATGGGAAAAGCCGATGTTTGTGTCCCCCTCACAGAGGGACAAAATCCTTGAACGTTGTCTCGCTATCATCCTCTCCAGCGAGCAAAACCCAATAACTTTTTATTGAGGGTTCTCCGCAATGCAATCTCTTGCACCGAAAGCTGCCTATCATCCATGGCTTTATCCAAGTAGGCAATCACCTCCATCGAGATCCCAATTTGAAGCTTGATGTTGCCTATTCATCGGTCACTCCATTGCTTAGCTTCTTGGCCGTGGCGTGAATCTTGAGATCAAGCACCACGAAAGGGCTGCCATAACTAGGGACCGATTCCCATGCCTCCTCCATCGTGTCATAGAAGCCCTCCATCTTCAGCCAAAAGGCCTCGAACCTAAACCTCTACCCCATGACCAAATCAACATTCAAGTCCAACAAAAGCGGGAAATGGTCTGACACTGAGGATCCCAAAACCATGAGTTGACATGTTGGAAACAGCTCCTCCGAGCAAGGCGTGCTGAACATGTGGTCAATATTTTCGAGAGTTGCTTCCACCCTTTCATTCGACCAAGTATATCGCCTTGCATTGAGATAAATCTCTTTGAGCTTCAATGAGTTTAACTTGGCACGAAACCACATCATCATTCTTCTATTGATCATGGCATTGCTTTTGTCCTTCGAGTTTACTAGCAAGTTGAAGTCACCAACTACAACCCACGGGTCGGCATGTAGGTCTCTAATTTCAACCAACTCCTGCATGAATTCAATCTTGTCGAAGTATATCGTCTTTGACAACTTCCTTATTAACCCTCTCTCATCCCTAAATTTAACGGGGTGGGCCTCATCCGCTAATGCTAGTCCAATTAATTATTTCCATATCAGCCATTACGTAAAATTCCAATGTAAGTTTTCGTGGATGTATCATTATGATGACCCACAAGTATATGGGACCAATTGTAGCCTTTTATATAAGTAAAAGTGTCGAACCCAACGAGGAGCAGGAGGAAATGACAAGTGGTTTTCAGCAAGGTAATGTCTGCAAGTGCTGAAATTGTAAGTAACAGATTAGTTTGATAGCAAGATAATTTGTAACGAGCAAGTAACGGCAGTAGTAACAAATGTGCAGCAAGGTAGCCCAATCCTTTTGAGGCAAAGTACGGGTGAAAACGCTCTCTTATGATAAGCAAAGTGTTCTTGAGGGCACACGGGAATTTCATCTATTTACTTTCATCATGTTGGTTCTATTCGTGTTCGCTACTTTGATAATTTGGTATGTGGGCAGGCCGGTGCTTAGGTGCTATTCTTACTTGAACAAACCTCCTACTTATGAGTAACCCCCTCGCAAGAATCCGCAACTACGAGAAAAGTATTAAGAATAAATTCTAACCATAGCATTAAACTTTTGGATCCAATCGGTCCCTTACAGAATAGTGCATAAACTAGGGTTTAAGCTTCTATCAGTCTCGCAACCCATCATCTAATAACTACTCCACAATGCATTCCCTTAGGCCCAAATATGGTGAAGTGTCATGTAGTCGACGTTCACATGACACCACTAAGGGAATCACAACATACATATCACCAAAATATCGAACACATATCAAGTTCACATGATTACTTGCAACATGATTTCTCCCTCAAGAACAAAAGTAACTACTCATAAATGATAGTCATGCTCAAGATCAGAGGGGTATTAAATAGCATAATCGATTTGAACATATAATCTTCCACCAAATAAACCATATAGTAATCAACTACAAGATGTAATCAACACTACTAGTCACCCACAAGCACCAATCTATAGTTCTGGTACAAAGATTGAACACAAGAGATGAACTAGGGTTTTAGAGGAGTTGGTGATGTTGAAGATGTTGATGGAGATGGACCTCCCCAAGATGGGAGAGTTGTTGGTGATGATGATGACGATGATTTCCCCCTCCGGGAGGGAAGTTCCCCCCGGAATCGCTCTGCAGGGCAAAAGTGCTCCTGCCCAGGTTCCGCCTCGAGACGGCAGCACTTCGTCCCAAAAGTCCGTCCCTTATTTTTTCTAGGTCAAAATGACTTATGCACAAGAAGAGGGGCACCGAAGGTGGGCCGAGGTGAGCATAACCCACCAGGGCGCGCTTGGTCTCCCTGGCGCTCCCAGGTGGGTTGTGCCCACCTAGTGGCCCCCCTCTGGTACTTATTGGCTCATAAAATCCTCATTTATTCCATAAAAATCCTCATAAAGTTTCAGCTCATTTGGAGTTGTGCAGAATAGGTAGCCCGACGTAGCTCTTTCAGGTCCAGATTTCTAGCTGCCGGAATTCTCCCTCTTTGTGTGTACCTTGCATATTATGAGAGAAAGGGCATTAGAATTACTCCAAAAAGCATTATTATGCAATAAAATAACATAAATAATAGTAGGTAAACATGATGCAAAATGGACGCATCAACTCCCCCAAGCTTAGACCTCGCTTGTCCTCAAGCAAAAACCGAAATCAAAAAACATGTCCACATGCTTAGAGAGAGAGAGAGGTGTCAATAAAAACAAAATACGGACATAGAAGCATCATGTAACTTATTATAACAACAACAACTTTAACATAAAACTTTTGTTATAGAACTTTTATCATAGACTTCTCATGAACAAGTAACAATTCATCACAACATTGAAGTATAAAGTTTAAACTCTATTGGAAACCAACAAACTATGTTCTCAGTCAACTATGCAACTACAATTCATCATCTTTTCAGGAAGGGTCACGTACCGAGGCCTTTAGGCAAGTCCACATACTCTACCATCATTTAGTCTTCTATGATCGCTAACACTCACCGCGTACACATGAGCAAAACATTTCAACCGGACACATAGAAAGATAGGGGCGTGTAGTTCCGCCTCCCAATGTATTCACCTCAAGGGTGATGTCAACAATAATAACTCATGCTACCCATATTCAACTGGATATATGTGCCTAGACCTTTCCTCACCACATGATGCTTGCCAAAAGAGAAAATAAAAAGGAACAGAGAGAAAAACTTTGACTCTTGCATGAAAGTAAATACGTAGAAGTAAAAGATAGGCCCTACGCAGAGGGAAGCAGAGGTTGCTATGTGCTTTTTGTTTGTATGCTCAACCCCTTACTGCAAGAGAACTTCACGTTATATTGCCCCTTATGATGACAACCTTTATTATGCAGTCTGTCGCTTTTATTCTTTGCCATCACAAGTTCGTACAACGCCAATTTTCTCTTACACCAAATGATCTAACAATTTTAGAAGCAATTTTGCCTTATTGCATCGATGAAAACTTACTTGAAGGATCTTACTCAATCTATAGGTAGGTATGGTGGACTCTCAAAACAAGATTTGGGTTTAAGGTTTTTGGATGCACAAGCAGTATCTCTACTTAGTGCGGAATTTTTGGCTAGCAAAGATAGGGGGCAAGCACCACATGTTCCAGGATCTAGGACGATATAACTTCTATGTGAATATGAACGAACATAAATCATTACGTTGTCTTCCTTGTCCAATGCCAACAATTTTGGAATATAATATTTTGATGGGTGCTTACAATCACAAAAGATTTCCATGATAGTGTATTTGCATGTGAATCTTCTCTTCCCTTATTAATTCTTTCATGAGTTGCGTCATTGACTAATGCTGTGTTTGTCAATCTACAATAAAATCTACTACTTATACTTTTCCTTGTGTAATGTCATCACTTACCATAAGATTAGCATATGCTCTTTTTCATTTATTTCCTTTCTTTTTATTGAAACATTAAAGTAAAATAAGCAAAACTCGAACTAAAATTTATTATATATCTTGCACATGATTAGAAAGATAGATCACTAAGCAAGCCCTCGAAAATAAAGGATCGAACTAAAATTTTATTCATCTAAAGCAAAAGATAATTATGGATCGAACTAAGAAAAGTAAAGGCAAAAGATAGTGAAGGTGATACGATACCGGGGCACCTCCCCCAATCTTGGCGAAAGCCAAGGAGAGTGCCCATACCCGATACTCACTTCTCTTTTGGTGATGAAGAAGGAGGTGGTGGTGATGAAGTAGAGGGTTTGTCTTTCTTCCTTAGCTTACGCTTGAGGACGGAATTCTCATTCTTCAGTTCACCGATCTGCCGCTCAAGTTCCAATACCTTTTTGCATAAATCTTGCTTGTTTTCCTGCAAAAGACGAAAGGGGATAAACTGGATCTTAGGCTTCTTTGCTTTGTGGGGAAGACCCAACTTCTTAAATTCAATGTGCATGTCCCTAGGTTGGGGCAATGGGGCTTCATCTTTGTCTGAGCTCATCTCCTCCTCCCTCTTAGGATCATAGTCTTCTTCTTCCTCCGAAGTCCAGCTATAGTGCTCCACATACCCATAGACCTTGGGATTTGCGATATAACCGCCAACATAGCTCTCATCCTCCAAGTCTTGAGACGACATAATTTCAGATCTGTCAGGAAAACAACAAGAAAAGAAAACAGAAGATTTCTCCACGATACGGGGGTCAACAGGTTCGGGGGGTATACAAAGATTTTTTATCTTGGGAAACAAGCAAACGGATGAAAAACGGAGTACGGAAGGTACCCGAGGTGGGCACAACCCACCTGGGCGCGCCTGGCTTGCCAGGCGCTCCCTGGTGTCTTGTGCCCACCAGGGTCACCTTCCTGGTAGTTTCTTATTTTCATAATTTTTTAAATATTCCAAAACTGACAAAAAATATTTTTGCGGATTTTTTGGAGTCTGTTTACTTACTGTATCACGTACCTCCTCTTTTTCATGATTCCGGAGTGTTCCAGAAGGTTTCTTTTTTGTGTTCTTCCGGTGTCATAGTTTGGATAATATTGCTTTCAACATTAATGGGTGTACCTGAGATATAATGTTTTATTCGTTGCCCATTAACAACCTTCGGGTTAGTGCCTTCAACATTATTTATTTTGATAGCTCCCGATCGGTAAACCTCCTGGATAACATGGGGTCCTTCCCATTTGGAGAGGATTTTCCTGCGAAGAATCTAAAACGTGAGTTGCACAAAAAACATATTCTCCAACTTTGAACTCACGCTTTTGGATTCTTTTATCATGCCATCTTTAACTTTGTCTTTGAATAACTTTGCATTTTCATAAGCTTGGGTTCTCCATTCATCTAATGAGCTAATATCAAATAACCTCTTTTCCCCAGCAAGTTTGAAATCATAGTTGAGTTCTTTAATTTTCCAATATGCTTTATATTCAACTCAAGAGGCAAATGACAAGCTTTTCCATAAACCATTTTATAAGGAGACATACCCATAGGATTTTTATATGCTATTCTATCAGCCCAAAGTGCATCATCTAGTTTCTTAGACCAATTCTTCTGGTACCTATTGACAATCTTTTGTAGGATTATTTTTATTTCTCTATTGCTAAGTTCAACTTGACCACTAGACTGAGGATGATAAGGTGATGCAATTCTATGGTTAACATCATACTAGGCAAGCATTTTATGGAAATCACCATGAATAAAGTGTGAACCACCATCAGTCATTAAATATCTAGGGACTCCAAACCTTGGGAAAATAGCTTCCTTAAGCATTTTAATAGAGGTGTTGTGATCGGCACTACTAGTTGGAATAGCTTCTACCCACTTAGTAACATAATCAACAACAACCAAAATATGAGTATACCCATTAGAGGAAGGAAAAGGTCCCATGAAATCAAATTCCCAAACATCAAATGGTTCAACAACAAGTGAATAATTCATAGGCATTTCTTGATGCTTACCGATATTACCTATTGAAAGATCGAGGATGTCGCCTAGAGGGGGGGGGGGTGAATAGGCGCTTTAAAATAATTACGGTTAAGGCTTGGACAAATGCGGAATAAACCTAATGGTTAATTTGTCAAGTACAAAATCTAAAACAACTAGGCTCACCTATGTGCACCAACAACTTATGCTAAGCAAGATAAGCAACTATGTGATAGCAAGATATATGACAAAGAACAATATGGCTATCACAAAGTAAAGCGCATAAGTAAAGGGCTCGGGAAAGAGATAACCGAGGCACGTGGAGACGATGATGTATCCCGAAGTTCACACCCTTGCAGATGCTAATCTCCGTTTGGAGCGGTGTGGAGGCACAATGCTCCCCAAGAAGCCACTAGGGCCACCGTAATCTCTTCACGCCCTCGCACAATGCAAGATGCCGTGATTCCACTAAGGGACCCTTGAGGGCGGTCACCGAACCCGTACAAATGGCGACCCTTGGGGGCGGTCACCGAACCCGTACACTTTGGCAACCCTTGGGGGCGGTCACCGGTACCCGTCAAATTGCTCGGGGCGATCTCCACAACCTAATTGGAGACCCCGACGCTTGCCCGGAGCTTTACACCACAATGATTGAGCTCCGAACAACACCAACCATCTAGGGCGCCAAGGCACCCAAGAGGAACAAGCTCTAGGGTGTCCAAACACCCAAGAGTAACAAGCTCAAGGGTACCAAGCACCCAAGAGTAATAAGCTTCTCAACTTGTAACTTCTACGTATCACGTGGAGAACTCAAACCGATGCACCAAATGCAATGGCAAGGGCACACAGAGTGCCCAAGTCCTTCTCTCTCAAATCCCACAGAAGCAACTAATGCTAGGGAGGAATATGAGAGGAAGAACAAGAAGAAGAACACCAAGAACTCCAAGATCTAGATCCAAGGGGTTCCCCTCACATAGAGGAGAAAATGATAGGTGGAAATGTGGATCTAGATCTCCTCTCTATTTTCCCTCAAAAACTAGCAAGAATCCATGGAGGGATTGAGAGTTAACAAGCTCGAAGAAGGTCAACAATGGGGTAAGAACACGAGCTCAAAGGATAAGGTTCATTGGGGAAGAAGACCCCCTTTTATAGGTGTGAAAAAATCTAACCGTTATGCTCACAGCCCGCACAGAGCGGTACTACCGCTCCAAGGAGTGGTACTACTGCTAGGGCGGTAGTACCCCTTTGAAACACAGCAGCGAGGAGGCAAAAAGGCCAGAAGACCCATTGGAGCAGTAGTACCGCTTGACCTCACGGTACTACCGCTAGCGGTAGCGGTACTACTGCTAAGGGTAGCGGTACTATCATCATCGGCCGGACTCCAAGACTATGAAGATACAAGATTGAAGACTTCATCCCGTGTCCGGATGGGACTTTCCTTGGCGTGGAAGGCAAGCTTGGCGATGCGGATATGTAGATCTCCTACCATTGTAACCGACTCTGTGTAACCCTAGCCCTCTCCGGTGTCTATATAAACAGGAGGGTTTTAGTCCATAGGACAACAACAATAACAACAATCATACCATAGGCTAGCTTATAGGGTTTAGCCTCCTTGATCTCGTGGTAGATCCACTCTTGTACTACCCATATCATCAATATCAATCAAGCAGGAGTAGGGTTTTACCTCCATCAAGAGGGCCCGAACCTGGGTAAAAACATCGTGTCCCCTGTCTCCTGTTACCATCCGCCTAGACGCACAGTTCGGGACCCCCTACCCGAGATCTGCCGGTTTTGACACCGACATTGGTGCTTTCATTGAGAGTTCCTCTGTGCCATCGCATATAGGCCTGATGGCTCCTTCGATCATCAACAACGATGCGGTCCAGGGTGAGATTTTTCTCCCCGGACAGATCTTCGTATTCGGCGGCTTTGCACTGCGGGCCAATTCGCTTGGCCATCTGGAGCAGATTGAAAGCCATGCCCCTGGCCATCAGGTCAGTTTCGGAAGTTTGAACTTCACAGCTGACATCCGCGGAGACTTGATCTTCGGTGGACTCGAGCCACAGCCGAGCGCGCCGCACTATCTCGATGGGCATGATTTAGCTCTGCTGCCGGACAGTGTCCTGGAGGCCGCACACGAGTCCGCTCCGACCCTTAATTCGGAGCCGACTGCGCAGATCGAGGATGGGTGGCTAGACACCGCCTCGGGGGCTGCTACATCTACGGCGGTGGAGCCGAATACCGACCTTGTCCCTTGTGAAGCTCGTGACTCCGAGGTGCCGGACTCCTCGCCGGACTCCGAACCTCCTGCGCCCCTACCAATCGAATCTGATTGGGAGCCGATCATGGAGTTCACCGCCACGGGCATCTTTCAGCACTCGCCTTTCGGTGATATCCTGAATTCGCTAAAATATCTCTCGCTATCAGGAGAGCCCTGGCCGGACTGCGGTTAGGACGGTTGGGATGCGGACGACGAAGAAATTCAAAGCCCACCCACCACCCACTTCGTAGCCACTATCGACGACCTAACCGACGTGCTAGACTTCGACTCCGAAGACATCGACGGTATGGACGACGATGCCGGAGATGACCAAGAACCAGCGCCTACTGGGCACTGGAAAGCCACCTCAACTCACGACGTATACATGGTGGATACACCAAAAGGAAGCGATAACGAGGAACAACGGGACGCGACGAAGGATAATTCCCCCGAAAAACAACCAAAACGGCGACGCAAGCGCCGCCCGAAGTCCCGCCTCGATAACAACAGCACCCATACTGACCCAGCCATAGAGCAGGGCGAACCAGTGGACGACGAACACGCCACCAAGCAACCATCCGAACAGGATGCATTGGACGAGCAACCCATCCCCGGTGAAAACAACAGTCCAGACGATCTCACGCCGGACACATCACCGGAGCATAAGAACCTTCACAAAAGGCTCGTCGCCACTGCAAGAAGTTTAAAGAAGCAGAAGCGGAAGCTCAAAACAACGGAAGACGTACTCAGAATGAGATGGAGCAAAGTACTCAAGACCGCAGATAAATACAGCGATAGTCACCAAGCAAAGAGCTACCCGAAGCGCAAGCTGTTGCCCGAATTTGACGAGGAGGCCGTAGAGCCCCCATACTCAAAAAACAAAGAGGCCGCCTGGCCGGATAGATGACCAGATGACAGGCTAAGAGCAGCAGGCGGCACCGCACACAAGCCGACACACGATCCACGTAAGGATCCTCGCAAAAAGGATGACCCGGTTAGGTCCATCTATGGGCCAAAAAAGAAGGCTCCATGAAGCAATACAACACGTCGAGTGTTCGAAGATAACGGCACACCTAAATACAGGGGCGCCGCACACCCACAATGTTTCACCGATGAGGTACTGGATCATGAATTTCCAGCGGGATTCAAGCCCGTAAACATAGAGGCATACGACGGAACAACAGACCCCGGAGTCTGGATTGAGGATTACATCCTGCAGATACATATGGCTAGAGGAGATGATCTCCATGCCATAAAATACCTACCCCTCAAGCTCAAAGGGCCAACTCGGCATTGGCTCAAAAGCCTCACAGAAAATACCATTGGAAGTTGGGAGGAGCTCGAGGATGCATTTCGAGCAAATTTTCAGGGGACTTATGTCTGCCCTCCGGATGCAGACGATTTAAGTCACATAACTCAACAGCCCGGAGAGTCAGCACGCAAATTCTAGAACAGGTTCCTCACCAAAAAGAACCAAATAGTCGACTGTCCATACGTCGAAGCCTTAGCAGCCTTTAAACATAACGTCCGAGACGAATGGCTCGCCAGACACCTCGGCCAGGAAAAACCAAGAACAATGGCCGCGCTAACAAGCCTCATGACCCGCTATTGCGCGGGGGAAGATAGCTGGCTGGCAAGATGCAGCACCAGCGACCCGAGTACATCCGAAGTCAGGGATGGAAATGGGAAATCACGACGCAGAAAAGATCAGCGCCGGAATAAGGAAAATGGCCCAAATAGCACGATGGTCAACGCCGGGTTCAAAAGCTCTCGGCCGAATAACAAAACACTGCCCCTTAAGGACAATAGTGACGAGCTATCCAATCTAAACAAAATCTTGGATAGGATATGTCAAATCCACAGTACCCCCGGGAAGCCTGCAAACCATACCCACAAAGATTGTTGGGTCTTCAAGCAGTCCGACCGACTTAGCGCCGAACACAAGGGACTCGACACACCAAGCGAGGATGATGACGAACCCCACAAGCAGAGCGCCGGAAAACAGAAGACTTTCCCACTAGAAGTCAAAACAGTGAACTAACTTCATGTGATAACAAGGAAAAATAATGCGGCATCTACCAAAGCACGCGCCGCACGGTCCACCTGAGCGGAATCCCGAGATTGGATGTCAAAACCAATTACTTTCGACCATCTGGATTACTCCAGAAATATTCGAAACGCAGGACGGACTGCTTTGATATTGGATCCTATAATCGACGGACTACAATTTACACAAGTCCTAATGGACGGCGGCAGTGATATAAACCTGCTATACCAGGACACCATCCGCAGAATGGGGATAGACCCTACCAAAATTCGCCCTAGCGGCACTTCCTTTAAAGGAGCGACGCTAGGCCCTTATGCCAATAGTACGGGCTCCTTACTACTAGAAGTTGTGTTCGGTTCATCCGACAACTTCTGTCGCGAAAAGCTAATCTTCCATATCGCCCCATTTAAAAGTAGCCATCAAGCACTATTGGGACGCGAAGCTTTTGCCCGCTTTAACGCAATAACGCATTACGCGTCTCTTACACTTAAAATGCCCAGTCCACGCGGCATCATCTCATTAAAGGGCAACTTAGAATGTTCCTCGACCACGGAAAAACGTGAGACTGCCTTGACAGCCACAAACTAATCTGGCCTGGCTGATCGAAACTCCTAAAACAGGTCATTTAGACCCCGGACACAGCTAGGCGAGTCCGGCATAAACAAACAAGGGGCTTCCCAGCCGCATACCCCTTCACAAGGGGCTGCACGAACAAAGAATGAGAGCCAACAAAGCTCAATTTTATTCATTTTTAAATCATACTCTTTTACATGCATTTTTCGCACGATCTTTTTTCAAACTAAGTTCTTCTCTTTTACAGATGAACAACGTGCTACACCCGTCCAAGATACAGCACAACGGGGACACAGGCGCAGACGTGCAGCAGGGACCCATTACAAGGATTCTTTTCAGATTAAGACCCTGCGTAAACCTTTTTTACTGTCTCTTGTTGCTATACATCCCCCGGTTTCTTACCATAACCAAGGAGGAGGCTGACGTTTTGGCATCGGCCGCATCAGAAGATTTCGCGCGTACCTGGACACTAGGGGCTTAGGGCATTGTTCTGCCCGTTATCATAAAGACCGAATACCTCAGGGAATGTTCGGCGTCTCGAGTTAGGCCTTATATGCATCAGCTCTGAATCATGTCTTTGGTCAAATGTTGGGTTTGCCCGGCTCCTGTGTTTTGCTGCCTTACGTTCCGTATCATCGGCTAACGCGGCACCAGGAGAACTACTACGATTGTGCCCCGGTTCGGCCGGGCGAGCACCTCAGTAGAGAAAGCCGAAAACTGACTGTCATGATATAGCGAGAGACTGGTCAACCACTCGATCGACTACTGGAATGTTTAGAATTCCTCCACTTTGACGAAGGACCGCTTCCCGGTCAGGCACACACGCGCCCCGAGTTCGGAGAGCGCGCTGCCTCTAGGGGCTATATAGTAGCCCCACCATCAAGCTCCTATGGCTAAGTGAAAGTGATAAAGCATTATAGTCCGGTTGCCTAGTTTGCTATGCTATCACCTCCTTCAAAGGACCAAGACGTTGGATTAAGTGTGAAAATGCATTTTTTTTGCAAACACCCCCGCACCATGTGCGTGGGGGCTGAAGCCAAAGACTGCCATCTTTCAGCTCATATATACATATACATTAACGGCCGCACAGGAGATACTTCAATACTTGAACGCACAAATATAAAAAGCCGTCACATTATAAATATGGTTTCACAAATCATACATGTCATTTGAACATAACATTTTTCGAGCGCTGTGATTCTACTAAACGAGCGCCCCGCAGGACTTCCTCAAAATAGTGCTCGGCGGGTAATCGGCTTCTATCCGAATCCCAGGATGCAACGTCGGTGGCATCCATCTCTGCCCAGTATTTTTTGACACGGGCGAGAGCCATCCGTGCACCCTCTATGCATGCCGACCGCTTCATCGCCTTGATATGCGGCACCGCATCAAGGAATTGCTGCACTAAACCAAAATAACTCTTCGGCTTGGGCCTTTCCGGCCACAGATGAGCCACGAAATCCTTCATGGCAAGTCCGGACAGCCTATTCAGCTCAGCCCACTCAGCCAACCGATCGGTTAACGGAAGTGGACGCCCCAGACTATGGAATTGAGACCAAAAAAGCTCTTCCATTTCGTGATCCTTTTGGCTTCAGAAGTGCACGACTGCATCCGCCGCACTTGCCGCCAAATTCAAATAAGGATCCTCCGCACCCCACAACTGGCCTAACTGAGCATACTTCTGATCCGTGAATTTCCTACGCAGCAGGAAAGGCTTTCCAGCCGCAATCTCTCCGGCCTGACGCAGTTCCTCCTTTATAGCCCGCATTGCAGAACGGGCATCATTGGCTTCGGCGGTGGCCTTCTTTAGGTCCTCTTGCTCCACCTGGCGTTCTCTTTCAAGAACCTCATAGCGGTCGGTAGCATCTTTCAGCTTCACGGCCATTCTGTCCATCTCCTCCCTGCTTCGGCAGTGAGCAGCCTTTTCGGCCTTTAGCTCTTCGGCTGCCTTCGCGAAGGCCCTCCATAGCAGCGGCGCCATCTGCACCAAACATACATGTTGTAAGGCATGGGCATAAGCTCCCTTACCAGGTGACCGCGGAGAAACCACCCACCTTGTGACTCATCAAGTCGCTTATTGACCAGCACGATGTCCGCATCCGCAACGTCCAATTGCCGCTTCAGTTCGGCAACTCTATCAGTCCGGCTAGCCACCGAATGCTCCGCCCCCTGAATAGGAACGACGACATCTTAACACTGAGATTATGATCCTCGGCACACCGCCACTTCTGACAATGCACCGAGTCTCAGGGGCTACTATCTATACATGGCGCACTCTATGTGCAAAACTGTCAAAAGGTATGTCATTTTTACGTACCTCGAACCCCGTCAGTAAACTTATGACGGCCTCATGCAACCCGCTTTCAGCGGATGAAATCCTTTCAATCACCGTACTCATTAATTTACGGTGATCTTCTGAGATAGACGCCCTCTCGAGTAGATTCTTCAGCTCCTCCGGCCGTACACCAGTCGGTGCCGAACTCTCCGGCCCCGCCGGACTCGGGGAGACCCTCCGTGACGATACCTCAGGGTCGCCCGCCCCGCCTGACGGCGCGGCAGATGGAGGCGTCTCGCTCTCCATCATCTCCGGATGAAGATCCCCGAAGATGAGCTCTGCTGAGAAGGGCTGAGATCCGAACTGCAAGGTAAAAACTTCGGTTATCCTCAGAAATAAAAAATAGGGATGTCCCTTATTACAAAGCTCCCTTTTCTACTTACGGCTCGCTGGAGGGCTGATTCCCTTGGGGAAATAGTGCGGTCGGGGCTTCTCCTGGCGCAGGACCCTCCAATGAAGATTTCTTCCCCCGCTTTGAGGCCTTGGCCTCCGGATCTTCGGAAGCGGTCCTCTTCTCCCCTTGGAGGGAGGGATTCTCGACCCCCCCTTCTTTGAGAGCCTCCTTAGCAGAGGCACTAATTTCCCTGTTTTCCCCTTCGCCCTCATCTAAAGGCGCAACCTCCAGCATCTTGACTAACACCGGATCCGGCGTGGTCTCGGGGAGGGGGGCCGGACACTGTATCAGTTTTGCCTGCGCTATCCACTCCTGTCCAAGGGATAGCTGGTTAAAAGGCAAACCCATGATAAATAAATGAACGATATGTCCGGACACAGGGCTACTTACTTGAGTATCCGGGCGATTGCAGCTTAGGCCAGCGTCCTCGGTTAAGACCGGACACATCCCTTGCGATCCAAAGAATAGTTTATACATCTCCACATGTGTCGTACTCATGAAGTGTTGGAGAGCTCGCGGTCCCTCCGGATTGAATTCCCACAGGCGGAGGGGGCGACATTTACAGGGCAGAAGACGCTGAATCAGCATAACCGACGTCACTACGACCAGGTTGATCTCCCTCTCTTGGAGGTCTCGAATCCGGCCCTGCAATAGGGGTACGTCCTTAGACGGCCCCCAGTCAAGCCCTTTGTTGACCCAGGACGTCAGCCATTGTTGAGGGCCCGAGCGAAAGGCGGGCGGCGGCCTCTGCCTGCTGCCCCTGGGAGCGGTGATGTAGAACCACTCCTGTTGCCACAAGCCGAGCTCCTCCTGAAAAGAGCCCTCGGGCCATGGAGCATCGACCCTCTTGCTTATAACCGCCCCGCCGCACTCTGCTTGACGCCCCTCAATCATCTTCGGCTCCATGTTGAAGGTTTTGAGCCACAAACCGAAGTGAGGGGTAGTGCGGAGGAAGGCTTCGTAGACGACAATAAATGATGAGATGTGGAGGATGGACTCCGGAGCCAAGTCATGGAATTCCAGCCCATAGTAAAACATGAGCCCTCTCACAAAGGGATCCATCGGGAAGCCTAAACCCCGACGGAGGTGGGATATGAACACAACACTCTCGCCAGGCTCGGGAGTGGGAATGACTTGCCCTTGGGCAGGCAACCTATGCGAAATCTCGTAGGTTAGGTACCTGGCTTCTCTCAGCTTTAGCACGTCCCCTTCGGTGACGGAAGAGGGCATCCACCGGCCCTGAAGGCCGGAGCCGGACATTGTCGAAGGTCCGAGGCGCCCGAATCTGGAGCCCTGGGTGTTGGAACTCGGGGCGAGGGGCGGATTCGATTGAGGATTGAAGAAAAGGAATGGGCCTTGGTCTCATTATAAAGAGGGAGAATACCAAGAGCCGTCCCTGTGACCGTTTGGAACTCGCCTTCGATGGAGGGGGCGTGGCAACGGGCGCGGTTGGGTTACCCACGTCCATATTGATGGGAATCCCAGAATAAGGGGAACACGATCTCTGCTTTGACAAGACGTGCCAAGGAAACCGCTTCGCTAAACGCGCTGGGGTGGTATAATAAAAACGATTCAAGTAAAGGCTTGGTTGTGATGTGATGTCACGCCACAAAATATGTCAGTAGATTGAACTTGTGTAAATATTATTCTCTCTATGGTGGTATGTGGAATTTATTTTACAGAGCCGGACACTATCCTTGTGTTCACAATCTTCTATGAATTATTCGGAGGAGGAACCCGCCTTGCAATGCCGAAGACAATATGCGCGCCGGACTCGTCGTCATTGAAGCCTGGTTCAGGGGCTACTGAGGGAGTCCCGGACTAGGGGGTGTCCAGATAGCCGAACTATCATCATTGGCCGGACTCCAAGACTATGAAGATACAAGATTGAAGACTTCGTCTCGTGTCCGGATGGGACTTTCCTTGGCGTGGAAGGCAAGCTTGGCGATGCGGATATGTAGATCTCCTACCATTGTAACCGACTCTGTGTAACCCTAGCCCTCTCTGGTGTCTATATAAACTGGAGGGTTTTAGTCCGTAGGACAACAACAATAATAACAATCATACCATAGGCTAGCTTCTAGGATTTAGCCTCCTTGATCTCGTGGTAGATCCACTCTTGTACTACCCATATCATCAATATCAATCAAGAAGGAGTAGGGTTTTACCTCCATCGAGAGGGCCCGAACCTGGGTAAAAACATCGTGTCCCCTGTCTCCTGTTACCATCCGCCTAGACGCATAGTTCGGGACCCCCTACCCGAGATCCGCCGGTTTTGACACTGACACACATGAATGAAGGATATTATGATATGAGCAAAGGAGTATTCTAAAGAAACTAGAGAAGATCCCCATGATTTGTGCACCATAAGAATATTTGTATTTGGATACAAAGTGCACAAAATAGGATCATAGCTCCCCCGAAATCAATAGAAACTTACAAAAAGTGCAAGTGAGGATATAGGAAATAAAGTCTAGCACTTGCAACAAACAAATGGTTGAGCAATCATGTAAAAGAGGCAACTAAGAATAGGCTCAACCAAAATGATGTGTGTGATTCATGGCAAAGCACTTGAGAAGACTAAAATAAGGATGAGCATTAAGCATCAACATAGTCTTGGAAAAATGAGATACACGGTGCATGCCATGTCTTCTCCACACACACCCAACTAGCAAATGGGTTCACAAGCTCACTAAAATGATAACAACAAAGCTTGCGACAACCCATGATAAAGATAGAAGATGAAGGCCTCACCAAGACGAGGGATACCAATTAAGATGGCAAAGCCTCATAAAGATAAGCAAGAGAAAAAATATCTTCACCACAACAGAGTGCATCAAGATGCAACGATATAAGATCCGCACTCAAGATAAATCCTTTCACATAACTACCAAGAAAAGGTGGACGTGAAAGAATAAGGATATCAACTAAAGATGTAACTTCTCTAAGATGTATAAGGTTCTAGGTAGACGAAATCATGATGATACATGTCTACAAAGAAGGATGTACACCCGACATAGTTACAACACGAAGGAATAAGATATCCAAAAGGAAGTCATACATATACCAATAAGATATTTGCTCGGAAGCATAGCACATGGCTAGATATGGTCTTATTGTATATGAATGAATTCCTACCACACAACCATCAAAGACATCACAACTAGCAACATGAGATCATTGTTGGGATGCTTTGAGAAAGGAAACAAGTATCACAAGAAAAAATGAATTACATGCCGTGATACAACCTACACAAGGTTGATGCAAGAAATGTGTGCATGAAGTAGATAATGATACTTGTTACCGAGATACCATTGGAAGGATGTAGTAGATACCAATTGAAGGTAGATGGTAGTTCATTGATCATCCTAGCTTGACTCCAATAAGCACATGGTGGAGACACCTTCCTTGTGAGTGAGCCGAGCATCCAATGCACCTCCAAATGTTCCTAGAAGAACAAGACAAACTGAACGGTACCCAAACTCATTGGGACCACATAGTTAGAAACACCAATACGTAGGACAAACTCCACATAAATATGTTCATATAGATATGAAAATGAATATCATGCACATCTCATCCAATTTGAGACTTGGTGGAGTTTCCCCTATATATTGGGTCAAATAAAGAAAGCATGCCAAATAAAATACATGAAGTAAACATGCATGCTCAAAACTTTCAAGAACCGATACCAAATGAAAATGAAACACCAAGTGAAAAAGGATACCAAATAGATAAATCATCACTTGGAAGATATCATTAAAGATACATCAAGGAATGAGATATCCATTGGAACGCACAAAATTATATCAAACTCCCAAAAGGTAGGATGGTTCCAAACAAACCAAGCTCTCTACAAAGTTTCATGATGGCACAAGTACCAAAAAGAAACAGCTTGCCATCCACCAATACACACTTAAAATGGATCACAAGATTAGTGTTTTATAGAAAATAGGATAGCTCCCCCATGAGTTGTGCATTATAGAGAATTTGCAATTGAATACAAAATTCACAAGGTAGGATCACCACTTTCACTATGTCAAGAAAACGCTAGACAAGATAAAAAAACAACAAGATCCTCAAGTGGCACGGATGGCAATGGGAGTTCACACAAACTTGGCAAGAGATAAGGCAAAAAAACGCCAACGTGAAGATGATCAATAATTTCTACCACACATAAGTGAGTACCAATTTTCAAAAGACAAGAAGTATTTGGAAGTAATTCCCGGTGGTAGATAGCAAGGATATCCGACATCATCTTCACACCAAACACAAGCAAATTGCAACTTGTAGAGCTAACATGCCACCTAGGAACAAGATAATTTACAATATAAATTCTAGGTGACAATATCTCAAATGTACACATTTTCTAGGCTTGTAATATGAACATAGCATATTACTCCCCCATAATGTGATACCAATAAGAACTTAACAAGAGGCAATAAGAGGATCCAACAAGAGATAATCAATGGGATTTTTAGAATTTGAATTTCTCATGAGAGATATACCACCTAGGGACTAGATAATCTTGTAATATCAATACTAGATGGTATTCCTCATGTACACACATTTATAGGATTGTGAGGTGCACAAAGCATATAACTCCCCCATAAATGGATATTCCATTAATCTCTCACAAGAGCCAACTAGGATACAAACAAGAAGCATAAAGGCTCAACGCACAACACACACGTACATGATGTGCAAACCAACACACACATACTTGATTGCTCAAGATAAGCAAGTTGGATGCCACTGTTGGGGAACGTAGTAATTTCAAAAAAATTCCTACGCACACGCAAGATCATGGTGATGGCATAGCAACGAGAGGGGAGAGTGTTGTCCACGTACCCTCGTAGACCGTAAGCGGAAGCGTTATGACAACACGGTTGATGTAGTCGTACGTCTTCACGATCCGACCGATCCAAGTACCGAACGTACGGCACCTCCGAGTTCAGCACACATTCAGCTCGATGACGATCCCCGGACTCCGATCCAGCAAAGTGTAGGGGATGAGTTCCGTAAGCACGACGGCGTGGTGACGATGATGATGTTCTACCGGCGCAGGGCTTCGCCTAAACTCCGCGACGATATGACCGAGGTGGAATATGGTGGAGGGGGGCACCGCACACGGCTAAGGAACGATCCATAGATCAACTTCTGTCTCTATGGGGTGCCCCTTGCCCCCGTATATAAAGGAGTGGAGGAGGGGGAGGGCTGGCCCTCTCTATGGCGCGCCCTAGGGGAGTCCTACTCCAACCGGGAGTAGGATTCCCCCTTTCCTAGTAGAACTAGGAACCCTTCCATGTAGTAGGAGTAGGAGAGAAGGAAAGGGAAGAGAGAAGGAGAAGGAAGGAAGGGGGCGCCCCCCTCCCTAGTCCAATTCGGACTAGTCCAAGGGGAGGGGTGCGGCCACCCTTTTGGCCCTTTCTCTCCTTTCCCGTATGGCCCATTGAGGCCCAATACGAATTCCCGTAACTCTCCGGTACTCCGAAAAATACCCGAACCACTCGGAACCTTTCCGAACTCCGAATATAGTCGTCCAATATATCGATCTTTACGTCTCGACCATTTCGAGACTCCTCGTCATGTCCCCGATCTCATCCGGGACTCCGAACTCCTTCGGTACATCAAAACTTATAAACTCATAATAAAACTGTCATCGTAACGTTAAGCGTGCGGACCCTACGGGTTCGAGAACTATGTAGACATGACCTAGAACTATTCTCGGTCAATAACCAATAGCGGAACCTGGATGCTCATATTGGCTCCTACATATTCTACGAAGATCTTTATCGGTCAAACCGCATAACAACATATGTTGTTCCCTTTGTCATCGGTATGTTACTTGCTCGAGATTCGATCGTCGGTATCCAATACCTAGTTCAATCTTGTTACCGGCAAGTCTCTTTACTCGTTACATAATGCATCATTCCATAACTAACTCATTAGCTACATTGCTTGCAAGGCTTATAGTGATGTGCATTACCGAGAGGGCCCAGAGACACCTCTCCGACAATCGGAGTGACAAAACCAAATCTCGAAATACGCCAACCCAACATGTACCTTTGGAGACACCTGTAGTACTCCTTTATAATCACCCAGTTACGTTGTGACGTTTGATAGCATCCAAAGTGTTCCTCCGGTAAACGGGAGTTGCATAATCTCATAGTTATAGGAACACGTATAAGTCATGAAGAAAGCAATAGCAATATACTAAACGATCAAGTGCTAGGCTAACGGAATGGGTCATGTCAATCACATCATTCTCCTAATGATGTGATCCCATTAATCAAATGACAACACATGTCTATGGTTAGGAAACATAACCATCTTTGATTAATGAGCTAGTCAAGTAAAGGCATACTAGTGACTATATGTTTGTCTATGTATTCACACATGTATCATGTTTCCGGTTAATACAATTCTAGCATGAATAATAAACATTTATCATGATATAAGGAAATAAATAATAACTTTATTATTGCCTCTAGGGCATATTTGCTTCAAGCACAACATATACAAACACAAGCAAGGAACAAAACCAAAACATGCAAGGGGGCAAGTAACTTTCAATGTAAACAATTTAAGTACAAGTTACCGCAAGGAGGCACATTGGATATAAGATAGAAACTTGATAATCCAATTGACTTGGCTTGAGACAATAAGGATGATGAAGTCCCCTTAATTCTTCCTAATGTAGCCAAGTCTCCAATGCCCTCCATCAACACCTATTGATCAAGTTTGAGCTTGGTGGTCCCCAACCAGGTTGGGTCCTAAGAGGTTAGTTACAATAGTCTTGGCTACCCAAATGGTTCTTTTCTTGACACCACTTTGAGTACCAACAAACTTGGCAAACACATTGCCAACCTTATCCTTCCCAAGAGAATAGATATCATCAATAATAATTGGGTTGGATAAGTTACCACTAGTGCATGAAGAAGCGACGTGACCTTTCTCACGACATAAGTAGCAACATCTACTCTTCACTTTCTTCTCACTTGATTTTTCCACAAGAGAAGCATTATCTTCAGTCTTCTTGGGAAGTGGCATTTCTTCAACTTGAGGTTGAGCATGAGATTGAACTTGTGGCCTCTTTCCTTGTGGCTTGTCACTAATGGCCTTCTTCTTCAATGGGCAAGATCTAACATGATGCCCTTCAATTTTTCACTTGAAGCAAATAATCTTGGCCGAATTCTTGACTTGTTCTTGGCCCTTCTTATTGATTCTCTTGGACTTCTTCTTCTTATTGGAGTTGAATCCAAGTCCACCTTTGTCATTGGGGTATTTTTGCACACTCAAGATATTGTTGAGTGTGGATTTCCCTTCATGACTCTTTTCCAAGTCTTTCTTCAAAGAAGTGACTTGGGCCTTGAGCTCTTTGATTTCCTCTACATGGTTAGTCTCAACACAAGTACTAGAGGAAGTATAAGCTTCACCATTAGAGCAACAAGGCAAGGAAAGCAATTCATCACAAGATGTACCAACATTGTGAGTAGATGAATTACAAGGACTAGCACATGACAATATAGTATTTTGACTAGAAGTAGTGCTAGTATCCACATGAGGATCACTTGATGTTACCTTAGCAATCATGGCCTCATGAGATACATTTAGCACATTATGGGATACTAGAAGATCATCATGAGAGCTTGAGAGCTTTTCATGGCTTTCTTCCAATTTCCCATAATTGCTAGATAGCAACTCAAATTGAGCCCGTAGCTCAACATTCTCCTTCAAAATGGATGCTTCACAAGTAATAGAGTTAGTAGCACAAGCATCATCATTTACAACAATAGGAGAGGACAACTTGGCAAGATCTTTTAAATAAGAAGCTTCAAGTTGAGCATGAGACTCGGTGAGTTTGATGAGCTCACCCTTGATGACCCTTGAGCCATTTTCGAGGTGCTCAAAATCCTCAAGGAGTCTAGCATGAGAAATTTCAAGCTTACCATTTTTAGTTTTGAAATCATTGGCTACCTCAAGAGCTCTATCACGAGATTCCCTCACTCTAGATAGTTCTAGAGCAAAAGTCTCCTCAAGAGATTCAGAGGTGGTTTGTTCATGTTCAAGAGCTTGAGATAGCTCCGCGATCTCATTTGCGTAATCACGCTCATGAGCTTCCATTTTCTCAATGTTGACCTCATGCTCCTCTAGATGAGATTCCAGCTCCTCAATGTATTTCTTGCCATCAATGGCAATGGACATTATTTCCATGAAGTTGGAACGAGCAATTTTATTTTGATGAAGAGCTTTAAAAATCATTTCCCCCTTAGTTTTTAAGGAGGCAACATTATCATTCTCTTCATCACTATCCTCATCATCTTTAGCATCAACATCATCATCAAGAGACATATTGGGGTACAAAGTAGGAGATACCTTTGACGCCTTATCCATAAGGCAAAAATCAATAGATGATGATGTAGGATCCCTTGAGGCACCATTAAACACCACATATTGTTCCATAGAGTGTTGGGTTTCCTCTACATTGTTAGCACAACAATTCGAGGAAATAGATGCATTTTTATCATGGAAACAAGACATAGCAAGCATATCATCATGAGATCTAGTCAAGCAGTTTCTACATGATATGCAAGGACTATCAACACAAGCATGTGAAACATTTGGAGTGCTCGAAGTGTTAAAGCCCAAAGAGGGAGCATTGCAATAATATAGTGATGAAGGATCATCCACAATAAGCATACTATCATCATTGCAATGACCAACACTACTCACCATATCATTACCTTGTGGCAAACCACATGTAGGTGAAGTAGAAGAAGTTGAGAAGACTATACGACCAGAGGTGGAGGGAGAACAATCATCCCCACAAATATTGGACACACCATATTTATCTTGAAGCTTTGTCCACAACTCATGAGCATCCCGGAACGACATGAGTTGAAAAATAACTACATTGCTCAAAGCATCAAAAAGCACATTAGAAGCTTGAGCAGAGATAAGAGTTGTTCTCATCCTCTAAAGATAATCTTTGGGGATCCTTTGGAGGAGAAAAACCCATATCTACAATTCGCTCTAAATTTGGGTCCATGACCCTAAAGAGATTAAACATGCAAATTACCCAAACATCAAAATTTGTGACATCGAAACTAAGAGTGTCAGAGAATCCTAAGCCCCTAGTCGACATCCTTACTCTCTAGGCAGTTAAGCCCTATAAAGAGAGACGAGGCTCTGATACCAATTGAAAGATCGAGGATGTCGCCTAGGGGGGGGGGTGAATAGGCGCTTTAAAATAATTACGGTTAAGGCTTGGAAAAATGCGGAATAAACCTAGCGGTTAATTTGTCAAGCACAAAATCTAAAACAACTAGGCTCACCTATGTGCACCAACAACATATGCTAAGCAAGATAAGCAACTATGTGATAGCAAGATATATGACAAAGAACAATATGGCTATCACAAAGTAAAGTGCATAAGTAAAGGGCTCGGGAAGGAGATAACCGAGGCACGTGGAGATGACGATGTATCCCGAAGTTCACACCATTGCAGATGCTAATGTCCGTTTGGAGCGGTGTGGAGGCACAATGCTCCCCAAGAAGCCACTAGGGCCACCGTAATCTCCTCACGCCCTTGCACAATGCAAGATGCCGTGATTCCACTAAGGGACCCTTGAGGGCGGTCACCGAACCCGTACAAATGGCGACCCTTGGGGGCGGTCACCGAACCCGTACACTTTGGCGACCCTTGGGGGCGGTCACCGGTACCCGTCAAATTGCTCGGGGCGATCTCCACAACCTAATTGGAGACCCCGACGCTTGCCCGGAGCTTTACACCACAATGATTGAGCTCCGAACAACACCAACCGTCTTGGGTGCCAAGGAACCCAATAGGAACAAGCTCTAGGGTGTCAAAACACCCAAGAGTAACAAGCTCAAGGGTACCAAGCACCCAAGAGTAATAAGCTTCTCAACTTGTAACTTCCACGTATCACGTGGAGAACTCAAACCGATGCACCAAATACAATGGCAAGGGCACACGGAGTGCGCAAGTCCTTCTCTCTCAAATCCCACCGAAGCAACTAATGCTAGGGAGGAAGATGAGAGGAAGAACAAGAAGGAGAACACCAAGAACTCCAACATCTAGATCCAAGGGGTTCCCCTCACATAGAGGAGAAAATGATTGGTGGAAATGTGGATCTAGATCTCGTCTCCCTTTTCCCTCAAAAACTAGCAAGAATCCATGGAGGGATTGAGAGTTAGCAAGCTCGAAGAAGGTCAACAATGGGGGAAGAACACGAGCTCAAAGGATAAGGTTCATTGGGGAAGAAGACCCCCTTTTATAGGTGGGAAAAAATCCAACCATTATGCTCACAGCCCGCACAGAGCGGTACTACCGCTCCAAGGAGCGATACTACCGCTAGGGCGGTAGTACCCCTTTGAAACACAACAGCGAGGAGGCAAAAAGGCCAGAAGACCCGTCGGAGCGATAGTACCGCTTGACCTCACGGTACTACCGCTAGGGGTAGCGGTACTACTGCTAAGGGTAGCGGTACTACTGCTAAGGGTAGCGGTACTACTGCTTGTGAGCGGTACTAAAAAATTACATCCGTGCCTACCGCCGCTGGACTTGTGACGAGTTTTTGGTCCCGAGAAGTATCCACGGAAGTAGTCACAGTAGTACCGCTCCAAGCGGTAGTACCGCTCCCAAGAGCGGTACTAAAAAATTACATTCGCCGCAGCCCCTTTTAAGGACACCAAAACTGACACAACTTCTGCAAACGGACTCTGAATTCGACAAAACCAAGTTTGTTGGAAAGCTAGCGACAAGGGCTAACACACTCTTGAAAGAAATACCAATAAGAAGCAAATGAGAAAAAGGCCCGAAATAAAATGGTGAGAACCCTTCCTCGGATAAGATCGGTAAAACCTCCAACACCGAAAACATCATAGAAGACGCATACAAACTCCATTTTCGATGAACTCAAGCTTGTCATCAAGATGACCATAAGCTCTAAGACTCACAAAGAGAAACAAACAAGAACCAAGAAACATGATGCAAGGACGCAATGGTTTGAGCTCTCTACTAACGATACGATCAAGCTACCAACTTGAGAGCCCCCCTTGATAGTACGCAAACGATCCTATAACCCGGTCTCCCAACTACCACCATGAGACCGGTAAAATAGAAAACCTATCAAGGGAAGACCTTTGCCTTGCACATGGTCCACTTGAGCTAGATGATGACGATCTTGACTCCCTCAAGTTGGACCACCTTTCTTGATTGCGTTGGCTTGATGAAGACTAGATGATTGCTCCCCCATAGTCCACTGTGGGTGAGCCACTCTTCGGCTCATCTTCACAAGTCCATTGTCACCACAATGGGCGGCAAGCTTCAAGCACTTGATCTCTTCATGATGCATCACTTGAACTTGCACACCGCATCCTAACCCCACAAAGAACTCTCACGAAGACCATGGGTTAGTACACAGAGCGTAATTGACAATGCTTACCATACCATGGGATCACTTGATCCCTCTCGGTACATCTTCTATGCTTTGTGAGTTGATCAACTTGATTCACTCTTGACTTAGTCTTGATCAACCTTGAATCTTTCCAACTCTCTTCATTTGGATGATGTCTTGAAGGTAAACATGAATGATCACACAATCTTCTTCTTCAAGACATGCTTGCAATAAGCTCAACACTCGCATGATCAATCTTTGGATAACTCCTTAATAGCACCTTGGTCAACTCATAAACTCCTTGAAACCAACACATGGACTTCAAGAAAAGCCTATGGACAAAACCTTCAAATATAACCCAAGGCAACCATTAGTCCATAGAGATTGTCATCAATTACCAAAACCAAACATGGGGGCACCGCATGTTCTTTCACCTATCCTTTGACATTCATCACAAGATGAGCCAAACTTATGGGCATCCTTGAAGAGAGAAGGCCAATAAAACCCAAATTCTAGTACCTAATGAGCAGTTTTGTGTCCCGCATGATGTCCTCCATAAGCTTCGGAGTGACATTTCCATAGGATTTGTTCCTCTTCATGCTCAGGTACACAACGTCTAATAATACCATCTACTCCTTCTTTATAAAGATGCGGGTCATCCCAAAAGTAATGTCTTAAATCATAGAAGCATTTTTCTCTTGTTGGTATGTAAAGCTAGGTGGCATGTATTTAGCAATAATATAATTAGCATAGTCGGCATACCAAGTTGTACTATTAGAAACTTTTATTGCAGCTAACTGTTCATCAGGAAAGTTATCATTAATAGGTTGTGGGCCATCAAGAATATTTTCAAGCCTAGACAAGTTATCAGCTACGGGGTTCTCTGCTCCTTTTCTATCAGTGATATGCAAATCAAATTCTTGTAGTAGAAGAACGCACCTAATGAGTCTAGGTTTAGCATATTTATTTTCCATATGATATTTTATAGCAGCATGATCGGTGTGAACGGTCACTTTGGAATCAACAATGTAGGATCTAAATTTATCACAAGCAAACACCACTGCTAAGAATTCTTTTTCAGTAGTAGCATAATTTCGTTGAGCACTTTCTAGAGTTTTACTAGCATAATGGATAACATTTAGTTTCTTATCAACTCTTTGCCCTAGAACAACACCAACATCATAATCACTAGCATCACACATTATTTCAAAAGGCAATTTCCAATCAGGTGGTTGAACAACAGGCGTAGAAATTAAGGCTTTCTTGAGTGTTTCGAAGGCTTCCAAACAATCATCATCGAAAACAAAAGGAATATCCTTTTGCCAAAGATTTGTAAGAGGCCTAGAAATTTTAGAAAAGTCTTTGATAAATCTCCTATGGAAACCAGCATGACCAAGGAAGGACATGGCATTTTCTCAATTGCATCTACCTTAGCTTTGTCCACCTCAATGCCTCTTTCAGAAATTTTATGGCCCAACATAATACCTTTGTTAACCATAAAGTGGTACTTCTCCCAATTCAAGACAAGATTTGTTTGCTCATATCTCTGCAAAACTCGATCAAGATTGCTTAAACAATCATCAAAAGACTTCCCATAAACAGAAAAGTCATCCACGAAAATCTCAACAATCTTTTCACAAAAATTAGAGAATATAGTAGTCATGCATCTTTGAAAGGTAGCAGGTGCATTACATACACCAAAAGGCATACGTCTATAAGCATAAGTTTCAAAAGGGCAAGTAAAAGTGGTCTTTTCTTGATCAAGTTGAGAAACAGGTATTTGTGAAAAACCAGAATATCCATCAAGGAGGCAAAAATATGTGTGCTTAGATAATCTTTCTAGCATTTGATCAATAAAAGGCAGAGAGTAATGATATTTTCTCGTTGCTTTATTTAATTTTCTAAAATCAATTACCATACTATAGTCTGTGACAATTCTTTGTGGAATAAGTTCATTCTTATCATTAGGAACAACAATTATACCTCCCTTCTTAGGGACACAATGAACATGACTTACCCATCTACTATCAGCTATAGGATAGATTATACCTACTTCCAGACGTTTCAATATTTCTGTTCTTACCACTTCTTTCATCTTCGAATTTAATCGACGTTGGTGATCAACAACGGGTTTAGCATCAGGTTCCATATTAATCTTGTGCTGACATAGAGTGGGACTAATGCCCATAAGATCATCAAGAGTATATCCAATAGCACCTCGGTGCTTCCTTAGAACTTTCAATAATCTTTTTCTTCATGTTCTGAAAGGTTAGCACTAATAACATGATATATCTTTTTCTCATCAAGATAAGCATATGTCAAAGTGTCTGGCAATTGTTTTAATTCAAACACAGGATCACCTTTAGGTGGAGGAGGACCTCCTAGAGTTTCAATAGATAGATTGTGTTTAAGCAGAGGTTGTTGTTCGAAAAGAATTCTATCGATTTCATTTCTTTCATGCATATGCAAATTATTTTCATGGTCTAGCAAATATTGTTCTAAAGGATCAGTAGGAGGTATGTCACGACCGGTTTTTCAACAAAATGCTTATTGAGAAAAATCGATCTTTTGATCCTAGTATAGGAAAAGTTATCCTCACTGGAAGACAAATACTTGATAAACAGAGGACCAGTAGCATTAAATATATTACATGGTTGAGCTGAGGCTGCTCAACAATTTATTACAAACTCGCCAATATCTTACATAAGGGCGGTTATGACATAGGGGTGTGGTGACATGCTACTAGCTCGAGATAAAAAGTGGTGGTGGATAACTTGACTCCTAACTGGCAGCTCATCGAGCGTCGAGGTGAGACTCGATGGATTTATTTCTGGGGTGGCGGAAGCGGATATGATGCAGTGACCAAATGCAGGATCGCACAGGACTGACTGGGACTCCTCTAGGCGTCGGACTCGCTATCGAACTCTTCATCCATGAGATCGCCTTCATCATTATCTGGCCAAATCAACAAGCCAGGTGAGTACTTTGAAAGTACTCGCAAGACAGTTCGGACAAAAGATATAACAAATGTATGCATGAATGCGTCATGAGCAAAAATAATGATGCTCATTCCAATAATAATATTATTTTTGCATGACTTGATAAGTAAAACAAATAACTGAAAACCGATCACGTGTCTGGAGCGACGCCTCGAAAGGTAAACAAATAAAGCTCATGCCGCAGTCGGGCGTCTAAGCGACACCACATAAAGGGCTTATAAAAGAAATGCCACCGTCGGACGTCTGAGCGACATCGCAGAAACGGCTTATAAAAGAAGTGCCACAGTCGGACGTCTGAGCGACATCGCAGAAAGGGCTTGTAAAAGAAATGCCACAGTCGGACGTCTGAGCGACATCACGGAAAGGGCTTGTAAAAGAAATGCCACATTCGGACGTCTGAGCGACATCACAGAAAGGGCTTATATCAAATGTAAATAACAAGTCTGCCACAGTCGGACGTCTGAGCGACATCACAGAAAGGGCTTATATCAAATGTAAATAACAAGTCTACCACAGTCGGACGTCTGAGCGACATCACAGAAAGGGCTTATATCAAAAGTAAATAACAGGTTAGTCCATCCACAGGAATAAACTTTTAACCGGATTTAAAACTCATGTAGTCCACCGGATTTTGTCACTGAGGCTGATATCTGACAAGATAAGGTGAACACAGTACTTGGACATGTACAAGAGATGATTTAAAGGATTTGTGACTCTGTAGAGTTTGTAGTAAATGACCACAACCAACGGATTTCCATAGTCACGAAGGACTAGTTCCGTTTATGGTATTTCGGTACAAACACATTTAACCAGTACACACCCATTCCACCTCATGATGCCAGGAATCACCCTAGACAACGTCCAAGAAAAACTTTGAGACGGGGAGGTCACAACCTCGAATAGCATGGGATCAAATTTCTATACGCGCGCTCTAAGGGGTGCCCCCCTCTCGGTCCCAACCAGAAACACCCATGCCCCCTGACCGGATGACGGGCTTTAATCCAGGGCCATGGAACCCTCATCCCGGCCTCTCTATTTGCTGTGTACCAGGAAAACATGTGGCAGTACAGGAATGGAAATGAATGGGAATGTGACTTGATTCACGATGACACTGAAGTCGAATAGACTGGCGTAAGACTGGCATGCCACAACACAACCATCTTACCCATCCTCATGCCATCACATGGCCATGCAAATATGTATCCAACAACATATGGCTTTCCGAAACTTACTTTCCACTTTTGTGCATGAAATATAACATTCAAAGAAATGTTCATAAACATGCCATGAAACTCCTAAATGCAAACATGCAACAAACACTCATCATATCAAGATTTCAAACATGCTTGCCTGGTTCGGAGTAGTCGGAGTCTAACTGGGTGAAGTTCGCGGCTCCGTCACCTCCTCCGGTATTTACAGTATAAGAAAATACGCACGTAACGTAAATACCGCGAGGTGCACAAAAAGTAATCCAAATAATTTTCAAATAAATCTGATAAAAAACTAGACAAAATTTTAAAGATAACAAAAAAAGAATCAAACAAAAATCCTTTTCTGTTTAAAAGTTATAAGGGTTTTGATTCAGGGACCTTTCTGTAATGAAACAAAAAACTCACAGGGGGTTCTGCAGAAAAGTCCAGAAAATGATTCGTTTAAAAGAAAAGAATGAGAGACTGATAGGCGGGTTCCACCCATCAGGTTTGAATATTCAAACGAGGAGATGGGGCTCGACGGCGCCCGAGAGCTGCGGTGGTCGCCGCCGGCGATCCACGGCGAGGCAGGGGGATCGGGTGGTACCTCCGTGTTCAGTACGTCCTTCCGCGTCGGTGGGTGGTGGTAGAGGTCGCCGGCGAGCACCACGTCAACGGCGGCCCTTGCTCCGGCGGACGGTGGTTCGGGTGGTCGTGGGCCTCGTCGGAGAGTGCTGCGGAGGACAAATTAAGGAGGGGGTTAGACCTCTGGTAGCTTGAGGGGGTTGTTGACGAGGTTTGGGCGTCGGGGAGGAGCTCACCGGAGTTAATCGAGCTGGTGGCCGAGGCGGATCGGGGCGGCCGGAGTTGGGGGAGGAGACCTCCTCGAGGTCCTCCTAGTGGCTTGGTGGAGTGTTGGTGAGGTGCAGTGGTGGTGCGTGCACGAGAGCGAGCTCAGGGCTCCTTTTTATAGGCGATCCGAGGCGGTGGCCGTGAACGGAGTTCTCCGGCGATGGTTACAGCGGCGCAGCAATTTGTCGGGGAGGTTTAGGCAGTTGATCATTGACGTGGAGGTCCACGGGCTCCGTTTAGCATCTAACCTTGGTTGGATCGGGCGTGCTGGCTGGTTTCGGCAGAACGGGGCGGCGCGGGCCCATCGGCGGCAGAGGGCGCGCCCTGTGCTTGCCGGGCCACGGTGACGGTGCTGCGGGGGTGCGCTGGCATGCATGAGCCACATGGAGGGCTAGGGAGCAAAGGGCGGCGCAGAACGACGTAACGGGCCGGAGCAAGCTCCGTTCGGCTGCCACGGGTGGCCCTGCCATCGCAGAGGCTGCCGGCGTTGAAGATGCTCACCGCCACCAACGCCTGCGTCCATCCAAGCGGGCGTGCGGTGCTCTGTCCAGGGGGAAGAGGCCGTGCGCAAAGCGCCAGGGTGCACTATTGACAGGTGACCGATCCCTGACGACACTGAACTTCTGAATCTCTGAATTTACTGAATATGCATAGAAATAGTGTTGGCCAGGTGTTCGACAGAATGATTTTGGTATGTGGGAGGTTCTCCTTGAGCTGATCTTTGGTGGAGTGGTCTCTCATTGCAACTGGGGGTTGCCTGAATTTTGGTGGAATTTTTGGAGAAGTGGAGATATGAATTTCACCAAATTTGACAAATTTGGTCCAAACTTGCAGAGGGTGAAATTTGAAAATTTTGAAAAGAAGAAGAGTGGATCTTGTTGGTTCTAGGTTGTGGGTGCTAAGGACTATCCAGAGGAGTTGATTTGAGACCAAAGTTCAAAGGCATTAAGGTACTTGCTTTGCAAATTACCTAGGCTCAAAATAAAGGACATAATTGTTTTGGGAAAAGAAATAAATGAGATAAAATCCAAAAATGGATTTAATTTGTTGGCACAGAATGTTGGGATTGCTCCAAAGTGGAAGGAGGGGTTTTGGTAAGTTTTACCATATGAGGCATGGTAAAATCATGAGTGGTTTCAACAAAAGAGAAGTCCCAAAACTCCTAGGATTTTCTTTTAAAAAAAATCCAAAAATAAATTTGAGAAGGTGTCAAACAGAAGAAAGGTTTTTAATAACCAAACACCAGGGTTGAAGAAGATACCAAAATAAAATCCTTGCCAAAGGGGAAACAGTTTTGAGAGAGAGGTATTTGGAAGGATTTAAATGACCTTCTTCAAATCCAGCAAAGTTTTTGTTGAAGACAAAAATGAAATTTTTTTGGAGTGCCACAGCACCTACCCCCTTAGGAAAAATCTCGTCCCCGAGATTTCAGCTGATCCTCAAACAAGTGTGGATGCTCTGTCCGAAGAAAATGCTCTCTTTCCCAAGTGGCTTCACTCTCAGTGTGATTGCTCCACTGAACTCTGAAAAACTTGATGATTTTCTGTCGGGTCCTTCTTTCAGACTCCTCCTATATTTTTACTGGATGTTCCCGATAGGTGAGGTCTGGTTGCACGTCAATGTTTTCATGGGCTACTTGCTTCTCTGGGTTGCTTACGCACTTCCTTAATTGCGAGACGTGGAACATGTTGTGGATATCGGATAATTCTCCGGGTAAGTCTAGCTGGTAGGCTACCGTGCCTCTTCGTGCCACTATACAGAATGGTCCGATGAATCTTGGTGCTAGCTTCCCCTTAATCTTGAATCGTTGCAGGCCCCTCATAGGAGATACTCGTAGATACACAAACTCACCGGGTTCGAAACTGATTCCACGATGTTTCTGATTGTAATAACTCTTCTGTCGGCTTTGCGCTGTCTTGAGTCGGTCCCTGATTAGCTTGACCTTTTCCTCGGCTTCATTTAGCATGTCTGGGCCGAATATACGGCTGTCTCCGGTCTCTGACCAATTTAGCGGGGTACGACATCTCCGCCCATACAAGGCTTCATATGGTGCCATTTGCAGGCTGGCCTGGTAACTGTTGTTGTATGCGAACTCTGTGTATGGCAAGCTTTCTTCCCAACTGGTTCCATAAGTGAGGACACATGCTCTCAGCATGTCTTCTAGAATTTGGTTTATGCGTTCAGTTTGCCCGTCAGTCTGGGGATGGTATGCTGTACTGAAAGCTAGTTGGGTTCCCAGAGCCTGTTGCAGGTGATCCCAAAATCTGGAGATGAATTGTGTGCCCCTGTCAGATATTATTGTCTTTGGAACTCCATGTAAGCAGACGATACGAGAAAGATAAAGCCTGGCAAGCTTCTGAGTGGTGTGGGTTGTCTTCACTAGGATGAAGTGTGCTACTTTAGTCAGTCTATCAGTGATGACCCATATGGCATCATGTCCATGTCGTGACCTAGGTAGCCGAACAATAAAATCCATTCCAATCTCGTCCCATTTCCACTCGGGTATCTTGTTTGGCTGTAACAGCCCGGCTGGTTTCTGGTGCTCGGCCTTGATACATTGACAAGAGTCAGAGCATGCAATGAACGTGGCTATATCTCTCTTCATACCGTGCCACCAATTTTTTTCTGAAGGTCTTTGTACATTTTTGTTCCTCCAGGATGGATTGAATATGGAGCGGTGTGGCTTTCAGCCAGAATCTGTTGTTTGAGGTCCTTGATATTTGGTACGCAAAGTATCTCTCCGTACCACAATACTCCTTGCTCATCTACGTTGAATTCTGAGGCCTTGCCCAAACTCACTTTCCTTTTTATGCCATTAATGCTGGGGTGTCCATGCTGAGCCTCCTTAATCTTTTCCATCAGGGTAGGCTGTATTTCCGAATTCGACATACTGCCTTCGGTGACCATTATTAAATTGAGTTTGGCAAATTCCTGTTGAAATTCTGGCCTCAAGTTTGGCATACTGTCGTTGTCCGTGCTGGGATTCCGACTAAGGGCATCTGCCACAACATTTGCTTTTCCGGGATGGTAGTGGATTCCAACATCAGAATCCTTCACCAACTCCAACCAGCGTCATTGCCGTAAATTAAGTTCCGGCTGTGTGAAAATATACTTAAGACTCTTATGGTCTGTGTATATTTCACAATGATTTCCAAGTAGAAAGTGTCTCCATTCCTTGAGTGCATGGATGACCGCTGCCAATTCTAAGTCATGAGTGGGATAATTCTCCTCATGCTTGCGTAGTTGTTTGGAGACATACGCAACTACCTTGCCTTCTTGCATCAATACGCATCCGAGGCCTTTCCGGGATGCGTCACAATATACCTCAAAATTCTTGTGTATGTCAGGCACAATTAATACTGGTGCCGTTGTTAATTTGCTTTTTAGCTCTTGGAAGCTTTTCTCACAAGCTTCCGTCCATTCAAACTTCTTGCCTTTCTTGAGCAACTGCGTCATTGGCTTTGCTATGGTGGAGAATCCTTCAATAATTCTCCGGTAATAGCTAGCCATTCCCAAGAAACTTCGTACGTCCGTTACGCTAGCTGGTGGTTTCCAGCCAAGTATGGCCTTGACCTTTTCCGGGTCTACTGCAATACCTTCTTGGGTTAGCACACGGCCCAGAAAACCCACCTGTCTTAGCCAAAATTCACATTTGCTGAATTTGGCGTATAGTTGATGTTTCCTGAGTTCTCCGAGTACAATCCTGAGATGCTCGGCGTGCTCTTCTGGTGTTTTGGAGTATATCAGAATATCATCGATGAATACCACAACAAACTTGTCCATATACTTCATAAATACTTTGTTCATGAGGTGAACAAAATATGCGGGGGCGTTGGTTAGCCCAAATGGCATTACTGTGAACTCATATAGTCCATATCTGGAAGTGAAGGCTGTCTTGGGAATATCTTCTGTTCGCACTTTTAATTGGTGGTATCCTGATCTCAAGTCAATTTTTGAGAAGACTTTGGCCTGTGCGAGCTGATCAAATAAATCATTTATTCGGGGCATTGGGTATTTGTTCTTGATTGTGACCATGTTAAGAGCTCGATACTCAATACACAATCTCAGTGTTCCATCCTTTTTCTTGGCAAATAAAATTGGAGAACCCCAAGGTGAGGAACTGGCTCGTATGTATCCTTTCTCCAATAATTCTTTTATTTGTTTCTTCAATTCTACCAATTCGGATGGTGCCTTTCTGTATGGTTTCTTGTAAATGGGAGCGGTTCCGGGTGCTAGCTCAATGCTGAATTCTATCTCTCGGTCCGGTGGCATGCCTGGTAGTTCTTCTGGAAATACGTCTGGAAATTCACACACTACTGGAACCTTATTTAGCTCAGAAACGTCCACCTTGTTTAATCTCAGTTGCCGAGGTATTTGTCTCTCTTTGGCTGAAACTTTTATTGTCTTCCCGTGATGGTGTGTGAGAATCACGGTCCGGTTGAAGCAGTCAATAAAACCTTTGTTGGTGGTTAACCAATCCATCCCTAGGATGACATCCAGTCCTTTGCTTTCCAATACAATAAGGTTGGCGTAAAACTTCAATCCCTCAATTTCAATAACCACACCTTGACAATAACTCTGGGTCACTTGCTTAATCCCAGGGGACTTGATGATCATGGATTTTTCCAAGGGAAGCATCGAAAAATTATTTTGCAAAGCAAAACTCTTCGAAATGAATGAGTGAGAAGCTCCAGAATCAAACAAAACCATGGCAGGTATTGTGTTGATGGGGTACATACCGAGTATGATATCTGGGGCGTTCTGTGCTTCCTCTTTGGTCACGTGGTTCAGGTGACCCTTCTGATGGTTGTTTTTGGGGTTGAAATTGTTTCGCTTTGGCGCTGAATTATTTCCACCATTGTTAGGCTTCGGGGTTGAGTTCCTTGGCTTGGGGCACTGCTTGGCATAGTGCCCTTCTTCTCCACAAGCGTAACAAGTAATGCCTGGGCGATATGTGAACTCCTTGTCTCTTGCATGGAAATTCTTGATTGGGCGTGAATTATTCGTCGGGGTTTTGTGTGTACCACCCTTCTGAATTTCCGTCTTGCTTCTGTGGTTGCGAGCAAAAGTAGACTGGTCCCTTTTGCATTTGCGGAAATCTTCCAAGCTGCGTCGCTCATTTTCCAGAGTAATGGCCTCATCCACCAGTGTTTTAAAATCTGGAAAGGTATGCACAACCAGCTGGCATTTAAGTGCGGGTGCTAGGCCTTCCAAGAATTTTTCCATCTTCTTGCTCTCGGTCATGCGCTCTTCATTGGCGTAGCGAGACAGTAGAGTGAATTGGCTGTTGTATTCTGACACTGTCATGGTCCTTTGCTTGAGGTCAAAAATTCTCTCTTCTTGATTTTCATAACACTCTTAGGAATGTGTGCCCCATGAAAACCTTCTTTGAAATCCTCCTAGGTTATTTCATTTTCGTTGGGGTGCATGTGCAGGAAGTTTTCCCACCACGATGCAGCTACTCCGGTGAGATAATGTGGTGCATACAATACTTTTTCACGGTCTGAACACTGTGCAATAATTAATTTTCTCTCCATGTCTCGAAGCCAGTCGTCGGCCTCAAGAGGCTTGTCAGTATGAGAAACTGTTGGGGGACGCGTCTTCTATAACTCAGATAACTTGGATTGCTGCTGATACTAACCACGGTGATTTCCCATATTGATGAATTGGTTCACCATTTCCTGGTGTTGTTGCTGACTCTGTTCATACAGACGACACACTTGGGTAAATGCTGTTTCACTGTCCTGTTGACTCGTCTGTCCCTGAGTGAAATTGTTGTTTGGTGGTGTGCCATAATTTTCTTCGGGCTAATTTGTCATGGAGCGCGTCCACGGACGAGACATCTTTCACTCTGGGGATATATTTTGTGAAACTCGTAAGACAAGAAAGAGAGTCGTAAAAGTCAATAAAATCACACATAAAACTCCAGGATTTTTTTTGAAAATACACGTTTGCGCGCGGAGAAGGACTATTACACATCTTACACGCAAGCATAATTATACATTACATCACTCAGGATATGCGTACATAATCCTGACATGTTATTGAGACTAGTGCACTTCTCCAGATCCTACATGATGCGCAAACATGCTACTTCTCACAACCTATGTACATATAAACATATCACACAAGTCGGTACATCGCAAGGCATCTAAACGTACTCAGTCAGAGATGGTGAGGATCTCCCTTGGCCTGCCGAGGGTGAGACGCAGTGACGATGGGGACTCAACCTCCTCCTCGCTAATAGGTTCCAGACGAGAAACGCTGCGCTGAGCTGATGGAGCAGGTGCCATAGGCAGAGTAACACGAATATGAGTGGGCGAAATAGGTGGAGTAGCACGTATGGGAGTGGGTGCAATAAGTGGTGCAGAGCGAACATGAGTGGGTGCAATAGCTTGATTGAATTCCTCAGTGGTAGGCAGGCGACGAGCAGTGGCGAGAATGGTAGGTGAATGAGAAGCTTAGGACGAGATGAACGTCAGCGGTGAAGCGGTGTGCAGGAGTTCCCTCCTGTTGGCGGCACAGCCATGGACTGAGTCCATGCGGGTAACTACGAGGTCGTCCACCATGCTGTCGAAGGCTGCCTCCAGGGCTCGGAGGTACTCAACAAGCATCTCAAAGGCCTCATCTCGTTCTCCTCTGGGGCAAGAGAATGAGTAGTGACAGGTGTATGGCACGTGGCATGGAAGGTAGCGGTAGCGACGGGTCTTCATAGCAGGAAGGACATCCCGAAGACGAGCTATCGCCTCGCGGGCAGCCATCTGCATAGCATGCCTTTTTGTAGGCATGGCTCTCCCCAAGAATCGGAAGCGGCGTATCTCAGCACGCCCTCCCCTGAATTGCACCGCGGCCTGGTGCATGGTCAGACTGTCGTTGATCTTGTGTGGATAAAGTGTGAAGACTGGGTGCACGAATGGCCCCATCACGACCTGAACGATGAAGGAGAGGAGCTTGACGAACCCCTCAGGCACGTTGGCGAACATTTGTGACTCACAGTCGTTGCCAGCCATCTACAAAAGTAGGCAAAAATTTTGAGCGATCAGATCATAAATTTTATGCTGACTGTCAGAAAAATGACTACATTTGTAAAAACATGAATAAACTCTATCATGCCAATAACCGATTAGCGATCGCACCTAGTGGCTTCCTACAGCCAACCTGGCTCTGGTACCAAGTCTGTCGCGACCAGTTTTTCAATAAAATGCTTATTGAGAAAAATCGATCTTTTGATCCCAGTATAGGAAAAGTTATCCTCACTGGAAGACAAATACTTGATAAACAGAGGGCTAGTAGCATTAAATATATTACAGGGTTGAGCTGAGGCTGCTCAACAATTTATTACAAACTCGCCAATATCTTACATAAGGGCGGTTATGACACAGGGGTGTGGTGACATGCTACTAGCTCAAGATAAAAAGTGGTGGTGGATAACTTGACTCCTAACTGGCAGCTCATTGAGCGTCGAGGTGAGGCTCGATGGATTTATTTCTGGGGTGGCGGAAGCGGATATGATGCAGTGACCAAATGCAGGATCGCACGGGACTGACTGGGACTCCTCTAGGCGTTGAACTCGCTATCGAACTCTTCATCCATGAGATCGCCTTCATCAACATCTGGCCAAATCAACAAGCCAGGTGAGTACTTTGAAAGTACTCGCAAGACAGTTCGGACAAAAGATATAACAAATGTATGCATGCATGTGTCATGAGCAAAAATAATGATGCTCATTCCAATAATAATATTATTTTTGCACGACTTGATAAGTAAAACAAATAACTGAAAACCGATCGGGTGTCTGGAGCGACGCCTCGAAAGGTAAACAAATAAAGCTCATGCCGCAGTCGAGCGTCTAAGCGACACCACATAAAGGTCTTATAAAAGAAATGCCACAGTCGGACGTCTGAGCGACATCGCAGAAAGGGCTTATAAAAGAAGTGCCACAGTCGGACGTCTGAGCGACATCGCAGAAAGGGCTTGTAAAAGAAATGCCACAGTCGGACGTCTGAGCGACATCACAGAAAGGGCTTGTAAAAGAAATGCCACAGTCGGACGTCTGAGCGACATCACAGAAAGGGCTTATATCAAATGTAAATAACAAGTCTGCCACAGTCGGACGTCTGAGCGACATCACAGAAAGGGCTTATATCAAAAGTAAAT
>NC_057807.1:141037223-141037496 GCF_018294505.1 Triticum aestivum
GGCTTAGCTGCAGTCCAAGTACTCGCCTAAGTTATAAAAATCCTACCGAGTGGTAAGCCAGACTTCCACTCGGAGGCTTAGCTGAAGTCCAAGTACTCGCCTAAGTTATAAAAATCCTACCGAGTGGTAAGCCAGACTTCCACTCGGAGGCTTAGCTGCAGTCCAAGTACTCGCCTAAGTTATTAAAATCCTACCGAGTGAAGAGCAAACCTCTCACTCGGGGGCTTAGCTGCAGCCCGGTGCTCGCCTAAGATATAAAAATCCTACCGAGTG
>NC_057807.1:141037902-141058128 GCF_018294505.1 Triticum aestivum
AAACCTCTCACTCGGGGGCTTAGCTGCAGTCCAAGTACTCGCCTAAGTAATGAAAATCCTACCGAGTGAAGAGCAAACCTCTCACTCGGGGGCTTAGCTGCAGCCCAGTGCTCGCCTAAGTTATGAAAATCCTACCGAGTGAAGAGCAAACCTCTCACTCGGGGGCTTAGCTGCAGCCCAGTGCTCGCCTAAGTTGTCAAAATCCTACCGAGTGAAGAGCAAACCTCTCACTCGGGGGGCTTAGCTGCAGCCCAGCGCTCGCCTAAGTGGATTAAGGAATAAGTCGACTGCAGTGAGCGTCTTGCTTTGAACCTGCAAAAGACATTTCGAGCCAAAAGCAATCATATTCAAACACCAAATTCAAGTTCAGATCGATACCTAAAGGAACCGAAAGTGCTCAGGCGCTAAGCCTGTTAAGGTTTATCGGTTACAACTCCACTCGGCATACCGAGGCAAATTTAAAGAGTCGAGCTTAGAAGAAGTTTTTTACCCCTCCTGTGGAGGGCTGGAAGGTGCAACAAACTCATCAAGATCAATTCCATCTGCGATCCGAGTGGCAGCAGCAAGGAAAGTTTCCATAAAGGACCTGAAGTCGTGTTTCTTGGTGTTGGCCACCCGGAGGGCAGCCAGCTTGTCTTCTCGCGCATCTTTGCAGTGGACTCGGGCCAGACACAGAGCAACATCTGCACCACACCGAGCCGAGGACTTTTTCCACTCCTGCACTCGACCAGGGACAGCGTTCAAACGAGCCATCAGCGACTCGAGGTCGTTCTGGAGTGTCTCCCCGGGCCAAAGCGTTGAGTCGATGCGAGATGTGACGACCTTCAGCCTTGCAAGATAGTCCACGGCAGCTGCAACACAAGACTCCAGTCGGAAAACATTCATGGCAACTTCATCGTTCACCGGAGAATTGACGGGGTCAAGGTTTGGTTCCAGCCGGCTAGTCTCTTCTTCAAAGTTTTGACAAAATTCTGCAAGGACGATCACCGAGCCAAGGCAATGGTCGAATGAAAAAACCACAGTTGAAAATGATTGTTGAAGGTTTACCTTCAAGCATAAGAAACAGCTTCTTGGCAAGACCACTCAGGAGGACCTCCAGATCATTTTTCTTACCAAGAACAACTTTCAGAGTAGCATTTTCTTGCTCAAGCTTTGTGACTGAAGCTAACTTCTCGTCAACAAGCTTGATCTTCTCAGCTAGTTCAAGGTCTTTTTTCCTTTGGGCCTCCCTCACCTTACCTGCAAGTTACAGCAAGATCAGATTTTGAAACAAATGAAGGGAAAAAGCAGTCGTCAAGGTCTCACCAAACATACCTTCGGTCTCCTCCTTTGCCTTCGTCAGATTCTCCTGAACCAGTTTCAAATTCAGCTCGAGCTGAATGTGCTTATTCTCCAGTTCAGTGTAGCGAGCCGCAAGGTCACAGGAGTTCTGCGAAGAACCAATCGACTAAATGTCAAAAGATAATTCGCTTCCGAGTGGAAAAGGAAAAATCATGCGTTTCTAAGACTACAGCCGAATACAAGCATTCGACCGTAGTCTCGGGGACTACACCCAGTGGGTGCACTCAGCGTGCCCCCACTGATCCTAGTGAAGACAGAGTCGACCAGTCGACCGGTTTGCGAAATCCAGTCGCCATAGTCGAATGACAGAAAGACTGAAATTATAAAGCCTAAGGCCGACTGCCAGCAGTCGACCTTAGCCTTGGGGACTACACCCAGTGGGTGCACTCAGCGTGCCCCCACCGGTTTGCGAAATCCATTCGCCATAGTCGAATGACGGAAAGACTGAAATTATAAAGCCTAAGGCCGACTGCCAGCAGTCGACCTTAGCCTTGGGGACTACACCCAGCGGGTGCACTTAGCGTGCCCCCGCTAACACGGAGTTTAAATCGACACACCCAGTGGGTGAATACTATAAATTCTGGAAAGAAAAGTTTTTGATAGCATATCCTAACAGAACAAACGGTGGTCGACTGACCTGAACATTGCTTTGGAGGTCGGAACTGGCGTCGTAAGCTGCCTGGCTCGCATCCCGGATGGTCTTCAACTGCTCCATCATGATCCCTGCCTGGCGTATCGCCTCCTTCGCTGCGCCAGCTTGGTCCTCTGGGACGTGGTGCGTCGTGAAGAGGGAGGGCTGCAGAGCACTCGTCAGTGGATCTGCGAAGGACACAGTGTGTCGAGTGGTGTTCTCCTCCTCCGCGACCAGAGTCTCAGGCACCGTCACATCCTGGGGCACCCTGCTGGCAGACGCTTTCCTTCTCATTCTGTGCTTCAGCGGTTCCTCATCTTCATCATCATCAGGGAGAGTGATAACAACATTGGATGGAGCTACAAAAAAGAATCAGAATTAGAGATTATGAGTCAGTCGACTAGAAACGGGGTTAAGAGTATAGTACCAGGTTTTGAGGTTGCTGCGTCCTCCATCTCATGATCGTCAGCCCGGGCTGAGGTCTCAGAAGTAGCAGCAGTGCAACTCCAAAGAGTCAGTCGACTAACTCCAGCGCCAACCAGAGATAAAGTTCACGCAAAACAAGAAGACTTAAGCAACATGATTACCCTGATATGGTGGGGATGGACACCTTCATCTTCGGCAGGTTCTTGGTCGGCTTTGACGGGGCCGCCCTGGGCTGCTTCGACGCCTTTTCAGTCGGCGCCGGAGAGGTGGTCCGGGGACGCTTGGTCGACTGTGTAACAGTCGCAACCCCCTTGCCACATTCAGTCGCAGGGTCATGGACAAGTTTCGACCGCCTTTCCGAGCGCGGTGGTGCGACCTCCTCCTCCTCCTCCTCTTCCTCGTCCTCATCGTCATCATCATCATCGTCATCATCATCATCATCATCCTCAGCGGCGTCCGAGTCCCACTCCTCCTCCTGGCTCTCGCCCCCGCTCGCTTCTCCCTCCTCGGTCGGAGCCTGTGCTCCATTGGGCATCGAGTACAGCTCAGTGAGGGCCTGATAGACATCAAGACAAAGATCAGTCGACCGATCGGCAGAGAAAACAGAAATAAATGCAACGAGAATACAATGACATACCTTGTTTGGATCACTCTGGCAGTCGAGTGGAGGAATCCTTCTAGCTCCGCGAGGGTTATCCTTGTTCCCAGTAACAGCGGCCATCCACCTTTCCAGAGTGGCATCGTCGACTGCTTCTGGATTGACCCGAGTCACATCCTCAGTCCCGCAGTACAACCACATGCAATGGCTCCGGAACTGAAGAGGCTGGATACGACGTCTAAGAAAAACCTCCAGGAGATCCATACCCGTCACTCCCTCTCGAACCAACTGAACTACACGCTCCATCAGCATCTTCACGTCAGCTTTCTCCTCCGGAATCACCTTCAGAGAGGAGGGCTTGTTCACTCGACCCATGGTGAACTGAGGGAGTCCACTCGACTGCCCCGGCGTCGACTGATCCTGGCAGTAGAACCAGGTCGACTGCCAGCCTCTGACTGACTCGGGAAATGTCATGGCTGGGAAGGTGCTCTTGTTCCTCATCTGGATCCCCAGACCCCCACACATTTGGACAACTTGGGTTTTTTCGTCGCCTGGGCTCGCCTTCTTCACGGTCTGAGAGCGACACGTGAATATGTGCTTGAACAAGCCCCAATGTGGTCGACAACCCAGAAAACTCTCACACATGGACACAAATGTGGCAAGATAGGCGATAGAATTCGGGGTGAAGTGGTGGAGTTGCGCTCCAAAGAAGTTCAAGAAACCACGGAAGAAAATGCTCGGCGGCAAAGAAAATCCGCGGTCGACATGGGTAGCCAGGAGCACGCACTCACCCTCTTCCGGCTGGGGCTGCCACTCTTTCCCCGGAAGCCTCGCAGCTCCATGAGGGATCAGGCCCTCGTTGGCCATGTCGAGGAGATCCTTCTCCGTGATGGTCGACTAGATCCAATCTCCCTGGACCCAGCATTTCGGCAGGCGAGATCTAGACGAAGACCCGCCACGACTGGTGGATCTCCCCTTCGCCTTCTCCGTCGTCGACGCCTTCTTCGCGCGTTCCAACGCCGCCGTCTTCTCCTTGACCATGGCTGCCGGCGGGACGCGCGAGGGGAAGTTGTGCGGAGGCGAGAGCGAGCGTGTTGGGCGGAGACGAAGAGAACAGAGAGAGAATGCTGAGGCACTGTTCAGAAAACCCTCGCCGGGCGCATTTATAAGATCCCTTCCGAGTGGATGACAGGTGGGCCCGGTCGATCTAATCATATCCTAAACAGTTACGTGGACGTGATACGTGGCAAAAAAAGCGGCGTAGGGATCGAGGCGTCTATGCCCTATCCCATCCGAGCGCCGCGGTCCGCCCCGCTTCGCGCGCTTCCCCAAATTTTGCATCCCGCGGAATCCGCGAACGGCAGATCGGTCTGCCAAACGCTTGATTTCCTGCGATCCGTCGCTCGGAAATCGGCGAAGTCCAAAAAGATCACTCGACGAAGGAAAGGAATGGATCGAGTCGACTGAAGAAAAGTTGTTCACTATCAACAAAGATATTTTTTGGTTCAAAACAACGCACGACCAGTGTACGAAAGCTAATCGGAAACAACGTCAACTCCTTCATCACTCAAGCCTCAATCCATTCGGGGGCTAATGATGGAGTCATGTACCTAGGGTAGGGTCACAGACCTGATCTAAGTGCCCTGCCTAAAGACACCCTAAGAAGAGATCGCCTTCCAGTTGACCTACGAGGAACTCACTCGACTGACTTGAAGGACTCGACCACGAAGACTCACTCGACCACCAGAAGATCAAGAAGCACTCTGCACTGCAACGGTCTGTAATTAAGTAGTCTTTATGATAGTTAAGACACTTTATGTGGGGCGTTACCAGTAACGCCCCGGACTTAACGCACCTTAAACCCTCTCCTACGTGGGCTGGCTGGGGTCCTGGCGCACTCTATATAAGCCACCCCCCTCCACAGGTAGAAGGGTTCGGCACCTTGTAATCCATATACACATAATCCACTCGACCGCCTCCGGGCTCCGAGACGTAGGGCTTTTACTTCCTCCGAGAAGGGCCTGAACTCGTACATCTCTTGTGTTTACAACCTCTCCATAGCTAGGACCTTGCCTCTCCATACCTACCCCCACTCTACTGTCAGACTTAGATCCACGACAGTCACCACTACACATCCTTTTCTTTTTTTTGAAAGCGCCTCCACTACAAATCGGCTTCTCCCTCGTCCTCTTGAAGAAAACCGATGATGAGTGCGGCGGTAGGGTTTGTAGGAGTACTATGACGTGCGGGGCCATGCCGTAGTAAACAGGTTTGAGTCGACGCCTTAAATATGCGTGGGCCGCTTGGTTTTACTGGAACAAGGCAGCATTTTGGGGATGGGGACCAGTGGAGATATAGTACGTACAAAAAATTGTGGACGTAGGTTCAACCGAAACGCAATGATGCATGGGCCCTGCATTTTCATATACCGGGGCCGCATGAAATTTTCTACTCTACTCAAAACTAGTAAGGTACACATGTATTGAACACATGAGATTTCGGAACCAAATTATGAATAAATACACACTATAGCATGTAAAGCTTTGAGTCATATATGCATGATGTAGATGTTCGTTTAGTTCTTATAGTTCATTTCATTCAAAATCAATTAATTTTATAAAAATGTTAAGATTCATGGGGTTGTGCATTGTAAATCATAAAGTAAAAAACAAATAATGGCAATTCATTTATAAAAAAATAATCAATTATGATACAGAAGATTCTAGAACAAAGGAGAAGTGCTTGTGTTTTGAGGTTTGTGCATTATGCTTAAGTTCAACCATGGAGTCTTCTAAATTGTACATGTGGCAGATCTGGTGGAATGTTGATGATATCCAATGGCCAGTAGTGCTTGGACTTGCCTATCTCTACACTGTCGGATTAGCTTCATCCAGCGACCATCTTTCAAAGTTATTAGCACACTATATAGTTCTTGTGCCATAGTTGCATGTTTTGGGAAAAAGCTACTAGTGGGTTGTACTATCTATTTAGGAATAGAAGATGTATACATGGAAGTTGTAGGGATAGAGATGACATGGAGCATCTCAATTCCTATGAGTAGGGATTGGAAAAGAGATGTCATTTGGTTCAAATCATAGGAACTTTTCTATTGAATCTAGAGATGACATGTATCTCAATTCCTATGAGGGGGGATTACAAAAGAGATGTAATTTCGTTCATATCATAGGAACTTTTCTATTGAATATACGCTAATGTTTATTTTCCTTTGAAATTAAGGGAGTATAGGAATCCATTCATATGAACCAAGTGGCTCTAAAGCTATAGAAATGATATCATGTTTATTTCCTTTGAAATTTGGAGTATATGAATCTATTCCTATGAACCAATTGGCTCTAAAGGAAAAAATCCTATAAAAATCATATCATATAGAGTTCCTATGATATTCCTCGACACTAAAGGATGGTTGAAATTGCTGCGGGTGATACGATGGTCTTTCTTTGTAGACTCCTCACCCATCTTTATAGTTACCTCTCGAAGATGAATGAAATGATATATACAGGATATTCTACATGTGCAATTTGGTAGAAGAAAACTCGGTAAAAGTTTGCGAGGTTTGAATTTTCAATAAAGCTATATGCACTGCATTTCGAAAGGAGGGAGCATACGACAGTTGCTAACACTCACGTGGAAGATTTGTGTGTAGGAGGAGTGGCTATTCTGTTAAATGACATGGCAAAACTGACACTGTCGGATGCCGACCTAACGGTTCTTACGGCGTTCGTCAGGAAAAGGCTTGTGGCGAACGTTTGTCGGATAATGATTTACAGACACATGCATTGCATTGATACGTGCCCCCTCTCTCTCACATACACACACCCTCACGAGTCACGACTCTCCCGAGTCCTCTCGCAGACTCGCACGTCGCACCCACCGTCTATCTGCAGGTAGACGTCACACACATATGTGCTCTTCACACCCTACCCTCAGAACTTCTAAAAAACAAAAGACGGCGCACACATTTTATTTTAGCTCACACGTCACACACTTATACTATTACTCTTGCGGCGAACATTCTTTGGGCATAGTATATTGTACTCTCACGAAGAGAAGCGGTGCACGCACGCACTAGTTCTCTCACACCCACTCGCGGGTACACGTAGGAGCGCATTTTTTTGAAGCTGGTACAACAAAATCACTCCACTATATATAAAAGCAGGAGCCTTAGCGCTTGCTTTACTAGGGTTCCTCTCGTTCACTCTCTCATGCTCTCCAGATCTAAGGAAGACATAGGTGGCCACACTCTCTCTCAGCTCACGGCTAGTCACAAATCCGGCCGGACAACCTCGACCGGGGTAGGGGTGTTGGTGCATCGTTCACGCTGTCGTCGACGGCGAGGGAGGAGACCAACGGCTGCCCACGGGTCCCGATCGGCGGCCGTGTTGTTCTCTCCAAGAGAGCGCCGGCTCTGGAGGGCCTCCGACCCCTTCTTGCTCCCTGCGGTATTGTGGCCAAGATGCGGCCTCCCGACGCCGTCTTTGCCACATGCCGACAACCCTCAGGTATATATTCCTTTGAAACCTGCCTTGCTCTACTTCCCCAGCTCCCTTCATGTGGATCCTTTTCTACTTCCGTCCGATGTTCCAAAGCCACCTAGACTTCTACTATTATTAGAGGTAAAGCTAGTTCATACAGTCGACTCTAAGCGTTGGTTCAAACAGGGAAGAAAGGGGGAAAGCTGTAGCATGAATCTAGGACTTGGTTCTAAGAGGAAACGGGGGAAAGTAGTAGATACCTGCTGTCCCTACGCCCATATCGCTACCGTTAATGTAAAATCACATGAAACATTAAGCAATGCCACCTAATGTCACTATAAGTAATGGTCTAGTGTGTCGGATTTCGGGTTTTGGTAGACCCTTGAGATTCGAACACTGGGGTGCACGCGGAGATTTCGCCCTCTATCTACCTGCTCCTCGCCGAATCGCTAGGATCTAAACTACGAAAGAAACAACACAAGAGACACGGGGTTTATACTGGTTCAGGCCACCATTGTGGTGTAATATCCTACTCCAGTGTGTGGTGTGGTGGATTGCCTCTTGGGCTGATGATGAACAATACAAGGAGGAACAACCTCGCGAGGGTCTGTTCTTGGCTGGTACGACGAACTGCTAGGAGGAGTTCAGTCGCTCTATCTACTGGTTTCTTGGTGAGGATCCAGATGCCTCTACCCTGGGGGTGGCTAGTCCTATTTATAGGCAAAGGCCCTGGGCCTCTTGTTGGTGTCAAAACCGGCGGATCTCGGGTAGGGGGTCCCGAACTGTGCGTCTAGGCGGATGGTAACAGGAGACAAGGGACACGATGTTTTTACCCAGGTTCGGGCCCTCTCAATGGAGGTAAAACACTACTCCTGCTTGATTGATATTGATGATATGGGTAGTACAAGAGTGGATCTACCACGAGATCAAGGAGGCTAAACCCTAGAAGCTAGCCTATGGTATGATTGTTGTTCGTCCTATGGACTAAAACCCTCCGGTTTATATAGACACCGGAGAGGGCTAGGGTTACACAGAGTCGGTTACAATGGTAGGAGATCTACACATCCGTATTGCCAAGCTTGCCTTCCACGCCAAGGAAAGTCCCATCCGGACACGGGACGAAGTCTTCAATCTTGTATCTTCATAGTCTTGGAGTCTGGCCGATGATGATAGTCTGGCCATCCGGACACCCCCTAGTCCAGGACTCCCTCAGTAGCCCCTGAACCAGGCTTCAATGACGACAAGTCCGGCGCGCATATTGTCTTCGGCATTGCAAGGCGGGTTCCTCCTCCGAATAATTCATAGAAGATTGTGAACGCCAGGATAGTGTCCGGCTCTGCAAAATAAATTCCACATTCCACCGTAGAGAGAATAACATGTACACAAGTTCAATCTGCTGACGTATTTTGTGGCGTGACGTCACACCACTACCAAGCCTTTACTTGAATTGTTTTTATTATACCACCTCAGCGCGTTTAGCGAAGCGGTTTCCTTGGCACGTCTTGTCGAAGCAGAGATCGTGTTTCCCTTATTCCGGGATTCCCATCAATACGGACGTGGGTAACCCAACAGCGCCATTGATTGCGGTGCTTGGGAGATAAGTGAGTTTTACCAGGCTAGTAGGGACGCATAGTTTCATCCGCCCATATATAAGGAGATAAGGATCCACCTCCTTTACCTACGCCTTCTTCCTCCTTTGCTTATCCATCTCCGTGCACTCGAGCTCCAGCGCCCAAGTCCGCACATCTCACCTCAACCTTCTCCAGCCATGTCCGGATCGGGAGGCAAGTGGATGGCCTCCTCTGTTACGGAGGGGCACATCGAGAAGCTGCGCAGCGCCGGATACCTGTCCAGCAACATCGCGCATTGGCTGCCCGATGAGGGGCAGCTCATCCCCACCCCCAGACCCCATGAGAGGGTCGTATTCCTCCCCCACTTCCTCCGCGGACTGGGCTTCCCACTCCACCCCTTCGTCCGGGGGCTCATGTACTACTACGGCCTGGACTTCCACGATCTGGCTCCAAACTTCATCCTCAACATCTCGGCATTTATCGTCGTGTGTGAGGCCTTCCTCTGCATCCAGCCCCACTTCGGCTTGTGGCTAAAGACCTTTAACATCAAGCCGAAGGTTGTGAAGGGCAGCCAAGCAGAGTGTGGAGGCGCCATGGTGGGCAAAATGCCCAACGTCACTTGGCTCGAGGGTGCCTTCATGGAATCTGTCAAAGGGTGGCAATCGGGGTGGTTCTACATCACCGAGCCGCGTGACCATAAATGGGCAGCGGCCCCCGAGTTGAAATCTAGCATCCCCATGCAGCTCACCTCCTGGAAAGAGAACGACTTGCTTTGGGGTAGTTCGGAGGAGCTGACCGGACTCCAGTCCTGTCTCCAGACCCTGGTGAACAAGAAGCTTAAGCTTGTCAATGTGATCCAGGCCATGCTCGTCCGCCGGATTCTCCCCTGCCAGCAACGGGACTTCAATTTGTGGGAGTTTGATCCAGCCCAGCACCGGACCTTGAGCAGGCTCTTCGACACTACGTACGAAGCTGCCTGGAGGGTGCTGTTCAAGGGCGCCGAAGCTCCCGCGTCCGCTATCGAAGATCGCGGATTCAGCACGCAGCGTCCGGCTGGCGAGGTAAGCTATGTTATCCTTTATGGGACATTTGCTTTTCATAGTTTGACTCTATGCGGGATCTAAACTCCCAATGCCTTTAACAGGACTGGCAGAAGACGTCCGGATAGGTTAGCTGTTCGGCTCCCCTTCCAGAAGACCCAGCGGACGCCCGTTTGACAGGGCTACTGGTCCCGACACTTTACGTAGTGCCGGAAAAGAAGGCCAAGAAGAAGGCCACAGGAACCCGAAGGAGTTCCCGGCGCCTGGTGGTATCGAACTCATCGTCCGATGACTCCGAGGCGGACTCCTCCCCTGAGGACGAGGAGGAGAAGAAAGAGGCCTCTCCCCCAGCGGGGAGAGAAGAAGAGGAAGGCCTCCCCAACAAGGGAGGCCGAAGGGTCCAAGAAGGGAAGGACCCTTCCTCCGGACTGCTCCGCCAACGCCGACGATGGCGATGAGGAGTGGCCCTCAAGGGCCAAGCCCCTGGCAAGATCGTAAGTATCCGGATTCCTGGTTGATTTATTTTTCTTTTTGCCACGCGGTGTCTTTCTAATGCCGCATACAACCTGTAGTCCGGCCAAGGACGATCTTCCCACTTCGTCGAGCGGGTCCTTGGGTACGTCGGATATGGATTCCCTTCAGACCGCCTCCACCCCTCGTGATGCTGACGACGCCGAGGTGGGATCCCAGGAGGGGACCCACCAGGAGGGGGAGGCTCCAGAGGTGCCACAGGGCAACCTCCCGGACTTCGCACCGGACTCCGCACCGGAACCTGCAGTGGTTCCGGAGTCCGGCAGGCGGCCCCTTCGTAAGAAGGGCAAGACTGTGACACCGGCGGCCTCCGTCCAACCGGAGGCGCTGGTTAACTTGTTGGGGGTGCTCAACGGCGCTTCCATCAAAGAAGAACACCGCACTATCATGAGTGCGGTGATTCAGAAGGTTCAGCTCGCCAAGAGCGGGCTGACCGAAGCCTGCAGCAGCCTTCTAATAGGCTTTGAGGTAAGAAATTTAAGATATGTAATATAATACCACATAGACAGTAGCCCCTGATGCTCGGTTCGGTGTTCGGAAAGAAAAGCCGGACTGAGGATCTAAAAAGATATACGCAGGAGGTCTAAAAAATATGTCAATATGGGATTGCCGGCTGCGCTGCTGACCTCTGCCGCACTGACTGCGGAGGTCGATGCTTTGAAGCAGAACCTCAAGCGGTCCGAGAGCAAGCTCGGCCGTGCCAAGAAGCAACTCGAGGACAAGGAAGGTGAGTAACACCGTATTGAATTTGTACCTTATAGAAAAGGATTTTTGTTGCAAGAGAAATAACAAGGATAACGTGGGTACTCCAGGGGCCACGAACGAGGTCGCAACCCTGAAGGAGGCGGTGTCCGCGGCCGAATGCAATGCAGCCGTGGAGCGAGCCGAGCGAGAGAGGCAGGAGGCGCGGGTGGCGGAGGTGCAGCAAGAGCTCCAGGCTCTCGTGGAGAATCATGAGAGTATGGGGCGCGACTCAAAGACTCGAGAGTCCGAGCTTGCCTCGGCTCTTGAGAGTGCCAAGGCCACTAAGGCCCTCCAGGAAATTGAGGCATTGAATAAGATAGCAGCGGGTAAGGCATTTTTCATGCAAAGCAAGCATGTGAATGTGAATTACCTATTACTTACCCGAATTCGGAGCTCTCCAGGAGCGTTCGCAGATCTCCCCCGCAGCGTATCCGATGCTGCCGCCTTCTACCGGGCCGAGGAGGGGAGCTCGACGGAGAAGGTCTTCTGGTCTCAGTATGCTGAGACCGGTCATCCGGTGCCCCTTAGCGACCAGCTGAAGCAGCTGGTCGAGCTCCACAAGGTAGCCGAACAGGCCATGAAGGGCCTCATAGTTCGGCTGTGGCCCAAGGAGGCCATGCCTGGGAGCTACTTCGGCCCGGTGCGGCGGCTGGTGGATGCGTGTCCCTGGGTGGAAGTCGTCAAGCACTCCGCCTGCATTGAAGGTGCCCGTCGGGCCCTTGCTCGTGCAAAAGTGCACAGGGGCAGGATGGACGCTGAGAAGCTTCTGACGGATGCGTCGCCGGCGGGCAAGGAGTATCATACGCCTGAAATGTATTATAAGAGTGTCCTGGGGGGGTGCCCGCCTGATTGCGGGTGAGTGCTCCAAAGATGTAATATTTGAGTAGACTCGCAGTTTTGTTATCTTGTGCGCTGAAGACTTTGTTCATATGCGCTAAGCAACGCTTGTTAATTTAAAATATTACCTTCTATGCGGCCGTTTATCAAATCTGAGAGATGGCAAGTCGTCGGCTTCAGCCCCCATGCCACAAGTGCTGGGTTGTTCGGGATAAACTTGAGCGCTCTTGTTCCCATTTTTAGGTCCATCTAGGGAGGCATTCAACACAACGAACGAGGCAACCGGACTTATAATGCTTGAACACTCTCACTTAGCCATAGAATTCTATAATTTTAAATTTCGGCGAAGCCCCTAGTGTTCGGAAGACCGAGTTCGGGGCGCTATCCACGCTTGGGCCGGACAAAGCCGGTTCCTCGCTCTAAGCGGCATAAGTCTTTAGGGACTCGAAAAGACCTCTCGAACAGCGACCAGGTCTCTCCTTATCATGACGGTCAGTTTTAGCTTTCTCCACTGAGGCGCTCGCCCAGCTCAACCGGGGCGCAATCGCATTGGTTCTCCCAGAGCTACCTTAGCCGATATAACGGAACGTAAGGTACCAAAACATGGGAGCCAGGCAAACCCAACTATTAACCCAAGACATGATTCGGAGCCGATGCATATAATGCTATAAGTTCGGGGTGCCGCACTTGTGAAAGTGTTCGGACTTATCACACCATAATGTGGGGAACTTAAGCCCCTGGTGTGTTTAGCCGTACTAGAGTGTACGGATGCAGCATGTCATAAATGAACACATATATATAAGAGAAGAAATGCAATTATAAGCAAAAGCGATGCATTGTTTATTCAAGGAATACTGCCATGAATGCAGAACGATACAAATAGTGCGGTAAGCAAGAGGTAGGACTATTAAACATGTCCCCCTCAGGAGTAGGCTGCAGAATGGTGTATGAAAACGGATTTAATGCTCGTAATGGAGACCACCTGGATACTCGTCGCAGCCTTTCTCCTTCCCTGGCCGTTGCATCGTGAGTTCGACAGGTCTGCTGCCGGACAGGGCCTCTGGTGAACGGAGTCCTGTTGGTAAGAAAAAATAAGAAAGAAAAAGAGTGACACACTTGGGAGCCCCTGGTGCGGTTAAGCCGCACTCTGGGCTTGTGGTGGTCGTGCCCCTCCCCCTATGCCCATGGTATCTCTAGAGCGTAGTGATGTACGCGAAGGACCAGTTTTGCAATTTTGTAAGGGCTGGGGTTGGGGCCGCATTGCTACACGTGCTCGGAACGTGCCAGATGGTCTTGTTGTAGGTTACTCCGGGCGCGTTTGACCGTGTCCGATTGCTTAACGGCCGGACTCGAAAATTGCCTTAAGAGGCTGATCTGTACTTCTGCCGTGAGAGCCGCTGTGTGTTCCTCCGTTCGGAGGGAGCGTTCATTGTTTCTGTTGACCGTGATGACTCCTCGATGGCCTGGCATCTTGAGCTTGAGGTATGCGTAATGCAGCACCGCGTTGAACTTTGCGAACACAGTCCGTCCGAGCAGGGCGTGATAGCCGCTGCGGAATGGGACTATGTCGAAGATTAACTCCTCGCTTCGGAAGTTATCCGGGGATCCGAAGACCACTTCCAGTGTGACTGAGCCTGTACAATTGGCCTTTACACCTGGTATGACGCCTTTGAAGGTCGTCTTTGTGGGTTTAATCCTTGAGGGGTCTGTGCCCATCTTGCGCACTATATCCTGATAAAGCAGGTTCAGGCTGCTCCCGCCGTCCATCAGGACTCTGGTGAGGCGAAATCCATCAATGATTGGGTCTAAAACCAATGCGGCGAATCCGCCATGGCGGATACTGGTGGGGTGGTCCCTTCGATCAAAGGTGATCGGGCAGGAGGACCATGGCTTAAACTTCGGGGCAACTGGCTCCATCGCATATACGTCCCTGAGTGCACACTTCCGCTCCCTCTTGGGTATGTGGGTTGCATATATAATGTTTACCGTCCGCACTTGTGGGGGGAAACCCTTTTGTCCTCTATTGTTCGGCGGCCGGGTCTCTTCCTCGTCATCGCTATGAAGCCCCTTGTCATCGTTTTCGGCAATTAACTTTCCTGCCTGCTTGAATACCCAACAATCCCTGTTGGTGTGATTGGCTGGCTTTTCGGGGGTGCCGTGTATCTGGCACGAGCGGTCGAGTATTCGGTCCAAATTGGACGGACCCGGAGTAGTTCTCTTGAATGGCTTTTTCCGCTGACCGGGTTTAGAGCCTCTGAATCCGGCGTTGACTGCCGTATCCTTAGTGTTATCGCTATTAACGCGGCGTTTGTTTTTGTTACGACGCGACCTGCCATTGCGGTCCTTGGAATTCTGACTGCCAGAATTTTTGCTGAGGTTGTTACTGCGGGCTAGCCAGCTGTCCTCTCCCGCGCAGAAGCGGGTCATGAGTGATGTGAGGGCTGCCATGGATTTCGGCTTTTCCTGTCCTAGGTGTCGGGCCAGCCACTCGTCGCGGATGTTATGTTTGAAGGCTGCAAGAGCCTCTGCATCCGGACAGTCAATGATTTGATTTTTCTTTGTTAAGAACCGTGTCCAGAACTGTCTGGCCGATTCGTCTGGTTGCTGAATTATGTGGCTTAGGTCATCGGCGTCTGGTGGTCGCACATATGTGCCCTGGAAGTTGTCAAGGAATGTGGCTTCCAGGTCCTCCCAACACCCAATTGACTCTGCTGGCAGGTTGTTAAGCCAATGCCGAGCTGGTCCTTTAAGCTTGAGTGGGAGATATTTGATGGCGTGAAGATCGTCACCGCGGGCCATGTGGATATGAAGGAGATAGTCTTCGATCCCAACCGCGGGGTCTGTTGTGCCATCATAGGATTCAATGTTCACGGGTTTAAACCCTTCGGGGATTTGATGATCCATTACTTCATCTGTGAAGCATAGTGGGTGTGCGGCGCCTCTATATTGGGCTATATCACGACGTAGCTCAAGCGAGCTTTGTCTACTGTGTTCGGCCCGGCCAGAGTTGCTGTATCCGGCGCGACGGTAGTCGTCGCGCATCGTGGGGCGCCCACGTGATCCGTATATCGATCTTGATTGTCTTGCCTTATCCTCCAATATGTCTCGCAAGTCCGGCGCATTCCCCCGTGGCTTCGTACTTTTTGAGCGGTGCCGGGGTACGGTTCTGGTGGAGGGCCTAGAGGCCTCTCTGTCGCGGCCACGAGGTGGTCGGTCAGCCATATTGTGCGCTGGTGATGCAGGTTTATATGCCTCCTCCTCTAATCGGGGGAGCAACTTGCGTTTGGGGTAGCTTTTGGAGGGGCGTTCGAGTTCATGCTCTTCGGCCACGAGGACTTCAGTCCATCTGTCGGCCAGCAGATCTTGATCAGCTCTAAGCTGTTGCTGCTTTTTCTTAAGGCTGTTTGCCGTGGCCATAAGCCTGCGTTTAAAATGCTCTTGTTCGACGGGATCCTCAAGCACGATGAATTCGTCGTCGTCGAGGCTTGCCTCGTCTCCGGAGGGAGGTATGTAATTATCATCCTCTACCTCTTCGTCTGCCGCTCTCGGATGAGGGCTGGCTTCTCCGTCCTCCTGTGCTGAATCTTGCTGGAAGGGGTTGTCTTCGGCACTCTCTGGGGTGTTATTATCTCCGGTGCTGGAATCTCCATTCTTGTTGTGGCGGGATTTAGAGCGGCGCCGCTGACGCCGGCGCTTGGGCTGTTTCTTGGAGGAGTCTTCCTCCGCTTCATCCTCGCCATTCCCGTCCTTTGGGATGTCCACCATGTATATGTCATATGACGAGGTAGTCTTCCAGTGCCCAGTAGGCGCTGGTTCTTGGTTGTCTCCGGCATCGTCGTCCATAGCGTCGATGTCTTCGGAGTCATAGTCTAGCATGTCGGTTAGATCGTCGACAGTGGCTACAAAGTGGGTGGTGGGTGGGCTTTGAATTTCTTCGTCGTCCGCATCCCAACTGTCCTGACCGCAGTTCGGCCAGGGCTCTCCTGATAGCGAGAGATACTTTAGCGAATTCAGGATGTCGCCAAAAGGTGAGTGTTGAAAGATGTCCGCAGCGGTGAACTCCATGATCGGCGCCCAATCGGATTCGATTGGAGGGAGCGCGGGAGGTTCGGAGTCCGGAGAGGAGTCCGACACCTCGGAGTCACTAGCCTTATGAGGGAGAAAGTCAGTATTCGGCTCCATCGCCATAGAGGTTGCAGCCCCCAAGGCGGTGTCTAGCCACCCATCCTCGATCTGCGTGGTCGGCTCCGAATTAAGGGTCGGAGCGGACTCATGTGCGGCCTCCAGGGCACTGTCCGGCAGCAGAGCTAAATCATGCCCATCGTGACAGTGCGGCGCGCTCGGCTGTGGCTCGAATCCGTCGAAGATCAAGTCTCTGCGGATGTCGGCCGTGAAGTTCAAGCTTCCAAATCTGACCTGGTGGCCAGGGGCGTAGCTTTCAATCTGCTCCAGATGGCCAAGCGAGTTGGCCCGCAGTGCAAAGCCGCCGAATACGAAGATCTGTCCGGGGAGAAAAGTCTCATCCTGGACCGCGTCGTTGTTGATGATCGAAGGAGCCATCAAGCCTATCGGTGACGACACAGAGGAACTCTCAATGAAAGCACCAATGTCGGTGTCAAAACCGGCGGATCTCGTGTAGGGGGTCCCGAACTGTGCGTTTAGGCGGATGGTAACAGGAGACAAGGGACACGATGTTTTTACCCAGGTTCGGGCCCTCTCGGTGGAGGTAAAACCCTACTCCTACTTGATTAATGTTGATGATATGGGTAGTACAAGAGTAGATCTACCACGAGAACAAGGAGGCTAAACCCTAGAAGCTAGCCTATGGTCTGATTGTTGTTCGTCCTACGGACTAAAAACCCTCCGGCTTATATAGACACCGGTGAGGGCTTGGGTTACACAGAGTCGGTTACAATGGTAGGAGATCTACACATCCGTATTGCCAAGCTTGCCTTCCACGCCAAGGAAAGTCCCATCCGGACACGGGACGAAGTCTTCAATCTTGTATCTTCATAGTCTTGGAGTCCGGCCGATGATGATAGTCCGGCCATCCGGACACCCCCTAGTCCAAGACTCCCTCACCTCTCCCCAAATATTCAGCGGGAAGGGCGCCAACAATTGGCCATTTTGAAGGGGAACAACGGGTACACCTATCCTGACTAAAGTTGGTCCTCGCCTGCCAAAGGCTCTAGTGGTGACGCCTGCTTGGGCTCCACAATGACTTCCTCCCTGCCGTTGGGCTGGTCTTGGTCTTGTTGCCCCAAAATGGATGCCTTTGCTTGATGCTATCGCCTGCGCTTGCTCCCTTTGCACCAAAGAGGAAAGGAGGACACTGCGCGGGCTGGCGCCCGACTGGCGCCCTTGGTCGTCATGGCTTGCGTCATGGGCACCTCGCGAGGTACCCTGCCTTGAACTCTCCGCCTCCTCGTGAGCCCGCCTGATGAGGCCGTGCCTGAGGAAGCTCCCTGTCGTCCGCCCCGCGAGGCTTGGCCCCTCACGAGGGTCTTGAGCTTGTGTTGATGAAGATGGGCCGCGCTGGGCCCCCCTTTGAGCCACGCCGCAGGCCGCAGGCAGGCAAGTCTGGGGACCCCCGTTCCCAGAACGCCGACAGTAGCCCCCAGGCCCACGGTGCGCCCGGACTTGGCCGAGCAGAGAGGCGAAAGGGCAAGTGCGAAGCGTATCGGGCCCTAACAGCCTGCGGCCTTGGGTGCCGCGTGGCGGTTGATTGGACGTGGGCGCCTCCGCTTCCACACGACGCCTCGGCAAGTGCATGGATTCGACAAGTCCCTGCATGCAAAGCGGGTCATGATTACCTGCGATCGTGGTGGTCGACGGTTGGCCTTCGCCGGCCATAAGTACGGAATGGCGCGCGCCCTTCCGGTCTATCCCTCCTCGCTTCTCCTTCTTCCTGGTCCTCGCTCCGTCTTGCTGCAATGGCTCCGATCCGCCGGTTCTTCACGGAAGAGAAGGGAAAAGCTCCCCAAGAGGATCCTGACCCGCTTCCACCGAAGAAACGGCTTGCCCTCTGCCATTGGGGCGAGGGCGCCTGCCAGGAAGCGCCGGGACCCTGGTGTGAGCGGCCACCACCAGGGTTCCCATTTCCCTTGTACGCCCATATCGAGGGCTCTGAAGGAGCCGACGCCGAACGCCACGGGCGGCGCTGCCGTCGGCGCCGGCGGGTCACGAAGGTGTGCGTCTTCCCCCCTGGAGTCCACGCCGAAGGCTCCTCCCGAGAGTTCGTGCTTTGCGCCGCCACGCCTCCTAAGTCTTGGATTCGCCTTCCCCCTTTTTTCGCCTCCGTCATCCCGCAGGGGGAACCCCTGGGGCTTTGGCTGCAACACGCCGCCTGCAGCACCCTCGCGACCGGGGCAGAGGCCGCGGTCGTTGCCCCGGGCGAGGTCTTCATGACTCGAGGCTGGGGCGAGGTCGCCCGGGTTTGCGGGGCAAGGGGAGCCCTCGCGATCCACCTGGAGTACGACGGTGCTTCGGTGATGTCCTTCAAGGTCTTCGATGCGGAGGGTCGCCGGCTGGAGTGCTGCCCCAGAAGAGGCGGTCGGGACCCTGCCACGGCGAGACAGAGGCCAGCCAATTGCTCCCTCGGCAGCTCCTCAGGCGGTGGAGGCGCCGGTGGATCCAGCGACTCCGCCGAGCTCTTCGCGACTCCAGAGACGAGCGACGACAGCTACGAGCCCCCGAGCCTGCGCCGCTCCCGAAGCAGGGCGGGCTCGTCAGGCCGTCGCCGCCCCTGATCTGGATGGGGTTGGTGCCGGTGCCGGGCGGCCCGCTGTTGATGATGGCGTCTGCCGCGATGGCCCCTGTAGTTAGGACTCCTTTGGATTCACGTCTTTTGTTCCTTCGAGGGGCCAAGAATATACCCCGCGGGGGCTTGTAAGATGTTTGTAGCTCAGTTTGTCAATATGATCCTCATTGAGAAGCAGTGCGAGGTGCTTATTCCGTCTTAGCTTAGTTTCTTCTTTTTGGACCTCGTGAGGGCTTGACGCTCTGCGCCGATAGGTCCCAGTCCCAAGGCGGCTTCAGCCGTCGCTGGTATGCCAGGTCGCGATGCCGTGGTCAAGGCCAGGAGGTGAGCGGCTCGGGGTCCGGTAAGAGCCCCTGAGTCGCGATGCTCAGGAGGTCCCCCTTACCGCTCAAGCAACCATCATTCGGTGAGAAAGGAGAGCAACATTGCTAACACGGGATTGCATTAGGTGCGGGGATGGTGCTGCGATAGCTAATGTTCTCGTAGGATGACTTATCTCGAGGGTCAGGAAACGCTTCCTAGTGCGGCGCTAGGTCCATGCCTTGGTCGGCGAGGGGTTGCTTGGCGAGGTCCTCGCATGCTCCTCCCCTCTCGCCTTCGCTCCCCTTTCTGCTCTACGTCCTCGGGTCCCGGCCCTCGAGCTGGTCTCAGCCGTCGCTGGTATGCCAGGTCGCGATGCCGTGGACAAGACCAGAGGGTGAGGGCTGGAGAGCCAGTAGGAGCCCCGAGTCGCGATGCTCTGGTACCCCCCTTTAACGTGCAAGCGGTTTGCGTGGGCGAGAGTGAAGAAGACACCATGAGGGCCTCGTCTGACGATGCTCCTTGGACGGACCCTGCAGGCTCATCACAAAAGGAGCGAGAGTTCGCCATGACAATCGACAGTTAGCCGTTAGTTTCTTTGGAGAGGCGACGAGGCACGAAAGGCCTGGCGAGGTGTATTGGGGCACCCGTGAGCCAGCGCGGCACTCACGGGGCCCGACCCCAAGGTGGGTTGCGCCCGGCACTGGGCCCTATCTTGGAGTGTGTTCCTGCAAATTTGGCTAGATGCCGGTGCTCCACGTCCTCGGGTCCTGGCTCTCGAGCTGATCTCAGCCGTCACTGGCATGCCAGGTCGCGATGCCATGGACAAGACTAGAGGGTGAGGGCTGGAGAGCCGGTAGGAGCCCTGAGTCGCGATGCTCAAGCACCCCCCCTTTAATGCGCAAGCTGGGTTAGATGTCGAAACTCTACGTCCTCGGGTCCCGGCCCTCGAGC
>NC_057807.1:141058320-141064611 GCF_018294505.1 Triticum aestivum
CTGAGTCGCGATGCTCAGGCACCCCCCCTTTAACGCGCGAGCTGGGTTAGATGTTGAAACTCTACGTCCTCGGGTCCCGGCCCTCGAGCTAGTCTCAGCCGTCGCTGGCATGCCAGGTTGCGATGCCATGGACAAGACCAGAGGGTGAGGGCTGGAGAGCCGGTAGGAGCCCTGAGTCGCGATGCTCAGGCACCCCCCTTTAACGCGCAAGCTTGCGACATCCAAGAAGAAAAGGTGCCATGGACAGGCGCCAAATAACAAGCATGATGGGTCGAAAGCATGGCCCTAAGATAAATGCAAGAGGGGTACTCGCCGCTGGGTCTGACCTGAGCGGCTTGGGGATGATGCAGCCCGAGGGGCGCCCCCAATAAAGTAAGCTAATAACATGAAATAAAAAGAGATACACGCCGCAGTGACGGACCCACGCGGCCTGGGAATAATGCGGCCCTGAGAGCGCTCCCAGCTGGAAATGAAACTTGAAAGACATCACCTGATGAGGTTGGGGACGAAGGGGTGTTGGTGTAGCAGACTCGGTGGGCTGCGGGGGCCGATCCTCACGAGCCCCCAGGCCCGGGGGCCTGAGGAGGCTTCGGAGGCGCTGGTGGCCCCTCGCGGACCATCTCCATCTCCACCAGGGCTGCGGAACGCCTGGCCTCTTGGGCCTCCAGGATGGCCCTCATGAGGCGCTGGTACGCGGCAGCCGCGTTCGGCAAGCCGTAAGGCATGCGAACGTAGCTGTGGGGCGGACCCTCACAGCGTCCCACTTGTGAGGGCCAGAGGCGCTCCTAAGACGCGGCTTGGTTGAGCCCTGGTATGTCGATGCAGACGCGCAGCCCACCATCCTCACCTGGATGGGGGGCCACAGCGGGTAGGCGGTTCCTGCCTCTCATGACTCTTGACTCCTGTAGCTCTTGAATGGCCTTGCTGATGAACTCCTGAGGGTTTGGCCCTCCTTGCCTTGCTCCTTCTTGAGGGAAACGTGCTTCGAAACACGCCTCCACGTGGTGCCCAAGCGCCTCCCTCGTGACCTTGGCGAGGTCGGCGGCCCTCCAGGGGAGAGCCCCCGAGCCCTGCCTGAGGAGGGCGTCAGGCGTGCTTCCCTATGCGATGAAAGGAGGCTCCCCCTGAGCAGGCGCGGGCCATGAGGGGCCAGGCCGGACGATGTCTTCTTCTTCTTGGGGGCGGCCTCGGGAAGCCTCCTTCTTCCGCGGTCCGGGTGTTCCAGTGATGCGGCCTGAAAGGCTCGCTCCAGGGAGCACACTGCGTCTTTCTCTTCGCAGGGCACCGTGATGACCCCGCCACTTCCTGGCATCTTGAGGACGTTGTAGCCGTGGTGGGTTACGGCCATGAACTTGGCCAGCGCCGGGTACCCGAGGATGGTGTTGTACGGCAGGCGAATGTGGGTGACGTCGAAGTCGATGAGCTCGGTGCCGTAGTTGTCGCGTGCCCTGAAGGTGACAGGCAGGCGAACCTGCCCGATCGGGACCGTGGAGCCGTCGGTGACTCCGGAGAAAGGCTTGGTTGGCTGAAGCTGATTGTAGGGCACTTGGAGATTGTTGAACGTTTCCATGGACAGGATGTTGAGCCCTGCCCCGCCATCGATGAGGGTCCTGGTGACTAGCACGTTGCTGATGATTGGGGAACAAAGCATCGGGAGAACTCCGGCTGTGGCCGCGCACTTGAGCTGATCCGCTGAGCTGAACGTGATGGCGCATGCCGACCAGCTGAGAGGGCGTGTGGCCTCGAGCCCGGGGAGGGCTTCATTTACTTCGCGGGCGAACTGCTTGAAGATGCGCTGAGAGGCTGGGGCTTGAGCTCCGCCCAGGATGCAGGCGATCGCGCGTGGTTCTTGGAAGCCCCCAGCCCCTTCGTCCTGATGACGGTCCTCATTTCTTCTTGGCTGCGGCGGCAGCGGAGGGAGGCCTGCGTTCCCTTGCGGGCGATCCTCGCGAGGCTGATCCCTCCAGCCTCCCTCGCGAGGCAGGTCCTGCCAGCAATCCTTGGGAGGTTGGTCGCGCCACCCCTGGCGCGGGCCGCGGTCTTCCCAGCGTTCTGCGTTCCTTCCTCCTCCCCGACCGTAGCCCCGGTCGCTGCGGTCGGGACGTCGGCCGACCCTTCCTTCACACACGGCCCGGAGCTCTTGGCATTCATTGGTGTTGTGGGTGTGGAGGTCATGGTACACGTAGTACCGACTGCCCTTGGAGGGTTCGGGCTGATCTCTGCCCCGCTTGGTGTCTGGCTCTGCCGCGAGCACGGCAGCCCCCTTGCGCTTCACGTCCTTGGCCTTGGGCTTCTTCTCTTCTGGGTCTGCGGCAGGCAGCTCGAGGAGGGAGAGGCGCCCCTCCTCAGCCCTGGCGCACTTGGTCGCCAAGTTGAACAGCTCCAAGGAGGTGCACAGGTCTTTATGCATCGCCAGCTCCTCCTTCATCTTGACGCCGCGCACGCCGTCGGAGAAGGCTGAGATGATGGCCTCCTCGGTCACCTTGGGGATCTTGAGGCGCGCGTTGTTGAAGCGCTGGATGTACTTCTATAGGGTTTCCCCTGGTTGCTGCTTGATACGGCGCATGTCGCTCACCGCGGGTGGCCGGTCGCGAGTACCCTGGAAGTTGGCGATGAAGCGGGTGCGCATCTCGTCCCAGGAGGAGATCGTGCCTGGAGCCAGATTCAGGAGCCAAGTGCGGGCCCCGTCCTTGAGCGCCATGGGAAACCAGTTTGCCATGACCATCTCGTCTCCGTTGGCGGCCTCGATGCCCAGCTCGTAGAGCTGGAGGAACTCTGCAGGGTCAGCCGTGCTGTCATAGCGGGGAGGCAGGTCTGGCTTGAACTTGCCGGGCCACGCGACGCTGCGTAGCTCGGGGGTGAAGGCGAAGCAGCCCGCTGTGGCCACAGGAGGCCTTGGGCGACGAAGAGCTTGGTCCTGTGGGTCCCCATGCGCTGTAGCTGGGAGCAGCGCGGGGTCTTGACGTGCTGGAGCAGGGAGCGCTCGAGCAGCTTCTCGAGGGCGAGGGACTTCTTGGCAGCTCTGCTCCTGCCGTGCTGGCGCCTGATGGAACGGGTTCTGCTTAGGGGCCATGCGCCTTGGGGCCAGGGCGCCTTCTCGAGGGGGAGGCGGCTGAGGCGCCCCAGGAGCTTCATTGCCCGCGCAGGGCGGGGCACGGTGCAGCGAGAAGGACGGCACGGGGGAGCCCCCAGCGGCGCGGACGAGCTCAGCGACTCGGTCGAGCCACTCTTCGTAGACGTCGTTGATTGGGCGATAGCGCAGGAGCTCGTTTGCCGCGATGAGCGCAGCTCGAGCCTTCATGGCCATGCGGGGTACACGGGACGAAGAACCAGCAGGGGTGAGCGAGGGTGTAGCAGTGCGGCCGTCTCGCCTCATGGATGGGTGCTGAGACGATGCTTGCTGCTCGTTCCCCGCCGGGCCGGTGGCGGCGTTGACGGCAGGTGACGGGGAACGACCGGGGCACCCGAAGAACCAGCAGGGGTGAGCGAGGGTGTAGCAGTGCGGCCGTCTCGCCTCATGGATGGGTGCTGAGACGATGCTTGCTGCTCGTTCCCCGCCGGGCCGGTGGCGGCGTTGACGGCAGGTGACGGGGAACGACCGGGGCACCCGCCGACGGGAGCCGTCGGGGCAAAGCGGGAAGCGAGGGCGGCTTGGCGCTCGGCGCGGGCCCGACGAGCGTCTGACATGGATGTGATGGTCGGAGAAGAATAGGGCGACGGGAGACGAATTCCGGCGCACCCCCTACCTGGCGCGCCAAATGTCGGATTTCGGGTTCCGGCAGACCCTTGAGATTCGAACACTGGGGTGCACGCGGAGATTTCGCCCTCTATCTACCTGCTCCTCACCGAATCGCTAGGATCTAAACTACGAAAGAAACAACACAAGAGACACGGGGTTTATACTGGTTCAGGCCACCATTGTGGTGTAATACCCTACTCCAGTGTGTGGTGTGGTGGATTGCCTCTTGGGCTGATGATGAACAATACAAGGAGGAACAACCTCGCGAGGGTCTCTTCTTGGCTGGTGCGACGAACTGCTAGGAGGAGTTCAGTCGCTCTATCTACTGGTTTCTTGGTGAGGATCCAGATGCCTCTACCCTGGGGGTGGCTAGTCCTATTTATAGGCATAGGCCCTGGGCCTCTCCCCAAATATTGAGTGGGAAGGGCGCCAACAATTGGCCATTTTGAAGGGGAACAGCGGGTACACCTATCCTGACTAAAGTTGGTCCTCGCCTGCCCAAGGCTCTGGTGGTGACGCCTGCTTGGGCTCCACAATGACTTACTCCCTGCCGTTGGGCTGGTCTTGGTCTTGTTGCACCGAAATGGATGCCTTTGCTTGATGCTCTCGCCTGCGCTTGCTCCCTTTGCACCAAAGAGGAAAGGAGGACACTGCGCGGGCTGGCGCCCGTCTGGCGCCCGTCTGGCGCCCTTGGTCGTCATGGCTTGCGTCATGGGCACCTCGCGAGGTACCCTGCCTTGAACTCTCCGCCTCCTCGTGAGCCCTCCTGATGAGGCCGTGCCTGAGGAAGCTCCCTGTCGTCCGCCCCACGAGGCTTGGCCCCTCGCGAGGGTCTTGAGCTTGTGTTGATGAAGATGGGCCGCGCTGGGCCCCCCTTTGAGCCACGCAGCAGGCCGCCGGCAGGCAAGTCTGGGGACCCCCGTTCCCAGAACGCCGACATAGTGCCGTCGATAAATTGAAGCAATGCCACCACCATTTTATGAAGTGCTTCCGTCTTGCTTTATTTCCCATGAATTGTGTTTTTGCAGTTACACTTAAATCTCACACTGCTAACATTGCTTCATCCCAGTGCAACTGCACAAATTTGATTGTACATTTACTCACCATGTGCTACTCTCATGACAGTAATACTAATGCTATTGTTCTGCATGTTAATCTAGTGGCATTGGTTATGTGATGTGATGCTACTTACTTAAGGACTCTTCATACTATCAATCTAGTGCCAATTATAACACAATAGATGCTGATGTTAATCATACGCCACTGCAAATATCTGTCACTGTTTAAATAACCGTATTTCGTATTTGCGCAAACAGGGATGTCTGTCTCCATATCATTTCAGGATGTCTATCTCCGTATCGTTTCTATCTGCACAATCAAAAGCACACACCTCAGTTTTAGTACAACTGTGCAAAATGAGATGGCTATCCCTCGTTGGCGTCGTCTAACCTCTAGTCTTCAAGGTATCCCTACATTGGTAGTAACTAAGGTAGAATGACCAACGCAATCTAAAAGAAGCTGATTCGTACGTTTTACTTCCTGATTGCAGTGCAGGGGCGAGCGAAAACAGCTGCATCCTAGTCCGGAATGCACTTTCTACCAGTTCATCCATGGATCGAGGACTAGCTGGCATGGTTGCACGATGGTTTTTTGGACAGGTGCGCGGACAAGAGGCATTGTGGTCTGCTTATTTCTACAAATAACGGTGCTTAAATTTAGTGGAATGCACAAGCATTTCACCTGGTTAGTACACTGCATGGTTTAGTTCAGCATTCCAGCTGAGACCACAATTATAATTGGTTATTCTGGAATGAGAGAACCTAACCCCGGATGGTGTCAACAAGAAAAAACCAGAGTGAACTCCAAGAAATTTAAGCCTGCCGGGAGGCCCTTTGCTCATAGAAGCCTTGCTTGTTTTTTCCTGATTTGTAAACCTTCTGTCACACCCTAGCTAGTTCATGCATTAGAGTGTTGCATCATGTTTATTCTTTCATCAGAAACCTGAAATGGGGATGACAGAACCCCCAGTCCCCTCTGAAACCAATTAGGGTTTACTAAAAACTTTTTCAATGAACCTGAAATGCCCTTCTAAAATGCCCATCATTTTTGTCCTGGTTCAGAACCTCTGCCAAAAGTGATGCACATTTTCCTAGGCCATCTTAGGGTTTTTGAATTAAATCATAAATATTTGAATTTGGGCATTTAAAATTATATAAAATATTTAAATGCTCAAATATCTCCAAAGTAAAATGTTTCATGTTGGAAATAATCCAACTATGGACCAGGAGTAGTTCGGCGATTTTAGGAGTTGCCTAAGTATTTTTAATAAATCAACAAAGTTGCAGAAGTATTAAAAAATACAGAAAACAGAAAAAAATGTTAAAACTTACCTGACGCCAGCACCCGGCCCACCTGCCGGCCCAGCCCAGCGCCGCGCTAGCGAGCTACTTGCCGGCCAGGCAGGCAGGCAGGTGCCCGACGGCGACCGCAGCGCGCGCCACGCACCTGCTCGCCGCCTCGCCGCTCCCCTCGCCCGGTGACGTCGTGGATCG
>NC_057807.1:141065120-141075069 GCF_018294505.1 Triticum aestivum
CGTCGTAGCCGTGCTCCCCGCCGCCCGTGCGTCCTCTCATCGTGTCCAGGAGCTCCGCCGCTGTCCACTTCATCGAGCAAGCCGAGCCCCGAGCGCTCGCAACGCCCGAGTCCACCGCAACGACCTCGCCCGAACCGCCGTCGCCGGAGATCCCCTTCAACGCCGTCGTCGCTCCGGTCCGTCCCCGGCCGCACCAAGGGCTTTGTCGAACTCCCAGTGAGCTTAGCCATCTTCCCCTCCCCTCTTTACTTGCTCCCGAGCCGTGTAGCGACCTCCCGGAGCTCAACCGCACCCACCACCGTGGAGCTCGTCGCCGACGTGCTCCCGGTCACCCTTCGGCCACTCCATGGTGTCCATCATGCTCACCGCGTCACGTAGCACCTAGCTAGCTACTCCTCGCGCCTCACCGACCCCTCTAGCGCCAAGTTCGTCTTCGGCCGAACCCCGGTGGCCGCCAAAGTCGTCGCCGACGCCAACTCCGGCCACCCCAACCCCAACGAACTCCACCAAGAGCTGTGGCTCGTCCTCAGCTCCACTCCGGTGGTCTCCGCGACCCATTTGGTGGCCGAAACGGCAAAAACCACTTCCGCCGCCGCGTCGGGCTCGCCGGCGGCTAAACGCCGGTGCAGCCGACCCGAGTTTGACCACGGGTGGGCCCTGGTTGACTCCCCTGAGTCTATGACAGGTGGGGCCCAGCCCTGTTAATTAAACAGGTTTAGTTTTAATTAAACTTTAATTAATCCAATCACACTGACACGCGGGACCCACTGTCAGGTTTGACCCGGACGTGTCCCGTTGACCTGCTGACGTCACACTGACGTCAGGCTGACGCAATAATTGATTTTCTGGAATTAATCTAATATAGGAAATTCCAGAATATAGTTTAAACTTCAAAAATTCATAACTTTTATTCTGTAATTCCAAATCAGACAAATTATATATGAAAAATGATCAAAAAAATCCAATCTATCCATCTGTACTATTTTCATGCATGATTAAACAAGTTAACCTGATGTTTAATGCAGAACAAGGAAAAACACTTTAAAGGGCCATGTTTGAGTTTGAAATTTGAATCTTTGATTCAAATTGGTTCAAACCCTTCTGGTCTTAGTTGCATTAGCCCAATACACTCATATTGCCATGTTTCATGCATGCATCATATTGTTGCACATTGTTTGGTGATGGTTGTGTATCGGTGTTCTTGCGGCAGGTTCTGCCTTCGAGGAGTACCGTGGTTACCCTAACGAAGAACCGTATCAGTGCATCGAACCATCAGGCAAGCAACCAACCATTTGATCATATCGATACAATCCCATGTTCTCGCTCCTGCTCTCTGTTACTGCATTAAGACAACACGTTTCAAACTGTTGTGTGCTACGGTAGTTGAACCCATTTCCTCTGCATGACCTGTCATTGCCACAGTAACTAGATGAAACCCACTAGCATGTGTAGGAGTTGATTGAGCCATATGTATGTGTTGTTCCTACCTTGCTATGCCTGCTATGCTTAGAGTCGTGTCAGGTCTGGTTCATCTGGGTGATGGGCTAGAGTGAAATGATTATGTCGGTAATGAGAGTGGTGTGGTGAACACGATTTGGTAAAGGTATCGATGAGAGGCCATGTAGGAGTACATGGTGGGTTGTTTCATTGAAGCCGACCTTAAGCACTGAGATCTGTATGTGTGATTTAAGATACAGCTACTACCATGCATTGGGCCCTGAAATATGACCCCGCTCGACTTCTTATTCACCCTAGCTCTCTGTCCAGGAGTTGCAAGTAGTTTCTGGTGTTTGTAGCCTACTGGAGGCCGTGGACAGCGCTAACCGTAGGGGTGGGCTGTGATGCGGTAGGTACGTGGCCGGGTGTACCGAATACCCGTTAGGTATCTCGGGAACCCTGTTCACATCGTTCGGGGCCGTATGGGAAACCTCGGTCGAACTCCCTGCGGATGGAACCTGGATAGGCGATAAACCTGGACTAGAGGCTTAGGTGTTTAGGTAGGTCGTGGTCTACACCCACGTCGGTTTTCGCTTGAAGTCTGCCGAGCACATATCGTGTGCAGACGCTAAGTGGTGGAAACATGTATGAAGAAGTACACCCCTGCAGGGTTATCATGATCTATTCGAATAGCCGCGTCCGCGGTAAAGGACTACTTGGTTGCCTATACAGTTCATAGACAAGTAAACGGAAACTACTAAAAGCCTCAAGATAAGTGTTAGTGCCGAGGATGGCTCTTCCGTAGGAAGACGGAGGTGGATCCTCGGTAGTGTATTGAAGTGGTGAGTAGTGGACTCGTGTACGCAAAACCATTTCAAGTTGGAGTCTCGTAGGATAGCCTAGCCAAGAGTCAAAGCTGGCTTGCTGCAATAACTCCACCAACCCTTCTTGATAATGTGCATGTATGTAGGATCTGATGTAAGTCTTGCTGAGTACCCTTGTACTCATGTTGCTATAATTTACATTTTTACAGAAGACGCTGCAACCCCTTCTGATGGGTTCTTCGTAGATGTTGACATCAATGAGTAGGCTAAGGCCCAGGTGGTGACCCTGAGCTTGTGAAGGACCACGTAGTATAGCTAGGCTTTCCAAGCCTCTTTTATTTTACTAGTTGTCTGTACTCAGACAAGTTACTTCCGCTGCTGGTTTGTATGACTGTATGACTTGAATGCTGGGTCGTGTGACCCGTACCTGTGTGTATGATTATGTATGGCTCCCTGAGCCTTAAATAAAGTACTTGTGTCGTAGAGTCATGTTGTGATGCCATGTTGTATTTGCACATATCGAGCATACTGTGTGTATGTTATTGAAATGCTTGGTATGTGTGGGATCTGACTATCTAGTTGTTTATCTTTAGTAGCCTCTCTTACCGGGAAATGTCTCCTAGTGTTACCACTGAGCCATGGTAGCTTGCTACTGCTCTGGAACACTTAGGCTGGCCGGCATGTGTCCTTCTTCGTTCCGGTGTCTGTCCCTTCGGGGAAATGTCACGCATTGAGTATCGGAGTCCTGTTAGCCCGCTACAGCCCGGTTTACCGGAGTCTTGCTAGCCCAGTGCTACAGCCCGGACCCACTTGCTGATGACCGACACGTTCGAAGCTGGGTCATGGATGCCTGTCCCTGTAAGTCTGTGCCACTTTGGGTTTACGACTAGTCATGTCAGCCCGGGCTCCTTATCATATGGATGCTAGCGACACTATCATATACGTGAGCCAAAAGGCGCAAACGGTCCCGGGCAAAGGTAAGGCGACACCCGTGGGATACCGTGCGTGAGGCCACAAAGTGATATGAGGTGTTACAGGCTAGATCGATGTGACATCGAGTCGGGGTCCTGACAGCGTTGGCATCAGAGCCGGACTGCCTGTAGGTTCTCGAAGCCAAACTGGTCGATGTTGAGTCTAGAAATTCTTTGGTTATATGTAGGGGAATTGTTTTTGGGTTGGAACGTAAGGCTCTTTTTACTCCTTTATCTTATGACATTCTGATCTGAGTCAGTCTATTCTTCCACCGGGGGTTAAGGAATTAGGATCTATTCTCTCTATCAGGATCACGTGTTACTAATCAGTAGTACCTTATAGGTTTGATGAATACAAGCCTAGTTCAGTTCTACTACCACATTATGTTGCTAGGATGGACTCAGAACTTTGATATGATGATGTTGAGTGTGTATGAAATCCTTTGTCAATTGTCTCAAAATCCTTCTTGAGCATTTACAGCTGTTATGCTGCCAAAATTTTGCTAGAAATTCTAATGCCTTTGCATTATGGTTGTGCTTTCAGATGGCCACTCGCGACCTTAATCAAGTGGTTCGCCTGACTCGATGCCTAGATGTACCCGGCCATACTGCTATGTTGGTCAGGGTAATGACTGAGGCTGGATACCGTTGGTATCCTGAGTACACGGTCGAAGAGCAATTCCGAGACTTTAATCAAAGCCAGTATCTCTGCACTGTCAGGATATTTCCATCCTATCCTGGATCCACCGAGCCCCTTCACTGCTCCTATGGACTCGGGGTTACTATTGAGATGGCTGTGCAGGACGCCGCCTACTCTATGATGACCATCATGCGAGTCAGGTCTGGCCTATTTCGGGACTCTGATTTCCGGTATATGCCAGGATCACTTCCGGGAGCACAAGGGTATCTCCAGGCTATCTATGCTGACCCCACTCAGGAGGATTCACGAACTCGCACTACTGCTGAGATGCTCGAGGATAAGGACCGTGAAAATCGGGCCTTGAGGTTAGAGCTCTTCAATACCCGTGCTGACCATTGGGCCACATTGATTCGGTTTGCACCGGCGGTGCAAGCTGGATATTTGGATATGCGCGATCTCTATCCTGTGAGATCTGCTTTGCCAGACGTGATGGGTTGGCGTGATGTAGGAGGCATCACCCCACCTCGCGGTCCCCGCAGGCCACCGTCTGTTGGTCCAAGACCTCATCCTAGCCCCTATGGTCCACAAGCTCCGCGAGATCGTCTGTTTCCGGATGATCATGTTGAGCTTCCAGGCTATGGAGGTGACTTCTACGAGGACTACTACAGATCGGTCTGAGTTAGTGGTAGTATCACTAGTTTGATCTAGCTGTATCGTCTATCGTCCTGCGTGACTCGTGGGATATGACCTAGTTTGTACCACTTCCGGAGGTGTAGAAAAATAATGTATAAGAGCTTGGGATGCCTCCGATGAGATGTAATCCCCTTTTCACCGTAATAGTACCTTGTTTGGTCTTGTACTAAACCCTGTATGGTGTGTATGACGATGGAATAAAGAAGCAGTTTATGTATCTACCATGTCATACGGATGATCATCTTGCATTCTGAGTTATTCCTTACATTCTGTATCCTATGTCGGAATTTTATCATTCTGACTAAATCTTTGTCTTGTTTACCTAGGATGGTCAACACACGCACTAACCCTGCTCCTCAAGAGCAGGCCGAAGGCAGTGAAGTCAGGAATGCAAATCTGCCTCATCCTCCTTCCCTAGCCGAGGTTATGATGGAAGCCGAAAGAAACAAGCGGGAGACCAACCGTTTGTTGGAGCGTATTGAACAGAACACAGCACACCATCAGAGGACTAACGTGGTGTCACTCAGTGATTTCATCAAATTACATCCACCCACGTTCCACCACTCCGTCGAGCCTCTCGACGCTGATGACTGGCTTCGTAGTATCTCTCACAAGCTGCGTTCCGCGCTAGTAGCTGAGGCTGACAAGGTCACCTTTGCTGCATATCATCTTGAAGGCCCCGCCAGTCTATGGTGGGAGAATTATGGAGCTATGCGCCCAGCGGGCCATGTCACTACTTGGGCTGAATTCAGCGAGGCTTTCCGTGAACATCACATTCCGGAGGGTCTCATGGACCGTAAACGTGAGGAATTTTGCAGTTTCACTCAGGGCCGACTCTCTGTGGATGCTTACAGCAGGGAGTTCGGTAACCTCGCACGATATGCAACTGAGGAAGTTTCTACTGATGCCAAGAAGCAAGCAAGGTTCCGTAAGGGACTTAGTCCTGAGCTTCGCCGCGACCTCCGTCTGCATGAGTGCACATCTTTTCAGAAGCTTGTTAACAAGGCCATCAGTGCTGAGACTGGTCAGACTGATTATGACGCAACACGCAAGCATGGCCGTGATGTGGGTTCCTCATCCGGTGCTGGTTCTCAGAAGCGCCGCGTGTGGGTGCCCAACACTGCCCTGCCACCCAGGTTCACACCGAGGCCATCCTTCCAGGCGCCTCGCCCCGTTCAACAGTCTGCACCAGCCAAGCCCTATGGGGGTCCAACCAACAGTGCTCCTCCACGCACCAGTTCCGTGACTTGTTTCAAGTGTGGGGAATCTGGCCACTATATGCGTGAGTGTCCCCAGACCAACCCCAACCAATCTGCTAAAGCTGTTGGCCGTGGCAAGCCGACGGGGAAAGTGTTCCACGCCAAGCCGGCCACCGCTACACGTGGCCATGTCAACTGTATCTCTGCCGAAGAAGCTCAAGAGGATCCCAACGTCGTTCTCGGTACGCTCCTTGTTAATTGCCACCCGACATCTGTTCTTTTCGATACAGGAGCCTCTCATTCATTTATATCCGAGAACTATGCTCGTTTGCATAACACCGCATTCTGTGACATGCCATCCACTATGGAAATTTCTACTCCCGGTTCTAGATGGCAGACCTCCAGGGTAAGTTATGGAAATGAAATCCAAGTCGACAGACTTGTTTTCCTTGCATCTTTGATAGCTCTCAAATTTTCAGATATTAATATCATTTTGGGTATGGACTGGATGTCAGCTCATCATGCCAAAATTGATTGCTTCTCTAGGACTGTTCAACTCACTCATCCTTCGGGGAAGATAGTCAATGTCTTGACCCGAATAGCCAAGCGACAGTTATATTCTCTTAACGCCAACCCTTTGCCAGACCTTTAGGACGTTCCGGTAGTCCGTGATTTCCCGGATGTCTTCCCAGAGGAATTGCCAGGTGTTCCACCTGACAGGGATGTTGAGTTCGTAATAGACCTCATTCCAGGAACCGCCCCGATTGCTAGAAGACCCTATAAGATGGCACCACTAGAACTAGCCAAGCTTAAGAAACAACTCGATGAGTCCTTGAAAAAGGGTTTCATCCGACCTAGTTCATCTCCGTGGACTTGCCCCGTCCTCTTCGTCAAGAAAAAGGATGGTACGGACCGGATGGTTGTAGATTATCGACCTGTTAATTTGGTCACAATCAAGAACAAATATCCGCTCCCCAGGATCAACGACCTGTATGATCAGCTCGCTGGATCCTCAGTCTTCTCCAAAATGGATTTGAGGTTGGGCTACCATCAAATCAAAATCAGAAACGGGGACATCCCTAAAACGGCCTTTGTTACTCGTTATGGCCAATACGAGTACACCGTCATGTCCTTCGGTTTAACCAACGCTCCAGCCACCTTTTCTCGGTTAATGAACTCAATCTTCATGGAGTATTTGGATAAATTCGTCGTGGTTTACCTCGATGATATACTCATCTACTCCAAGAGCGAGGAAGAACATGCCGAACATGTAAGGCTAGTGTTGAAGAAACTTCGAGAGCATCGCCTTTATGCCAAATTCTCTAAATGTGAATTTTGGTTGTCAGAAGTGACCTATCTGGGTCACGTAATATCTGGTAAAGGTATTGCTGTTAACCCTGAGCGAGTTCAAGCCGTCCTTAATTGGACTCCACCTGAATCGGTCAAGCAAGTTCGGAGTTTTCTAGGCTTAGCGAGCTATTGCCGTCGCTTTGTCGAAAACTTCTCCAAAGTTGCTAAACGTCTAACCGAACTCCTCAAGAAAGATAAGAAGTTCGAATGGACTCCACAATGTGAGCACAGCTTTTAGGAACTGAAAAGACGCCTGACTTCTGCTCCCGTACTGGTACCGCCAGACTTCTCTAAGGACTTTGTTATCTACTGCGACGCCTCGCGACAAGGACTAGGTTGCATTCTCATGCAAGATCGACACGTAATTGCTTACGCCTCACGACAATTGCACCCACATGAGGAGAATTATCCTACTCATGATCTAGAGCTTGCAGCCGTAGTCTATGCACTTAAAACCTGGCGACATTACCTTCTTGGTAATCGTTGCGAAATATTCACTGATCACCAAAGTCTGAAGTACATCTTCACCCAACCGGATTTGAATCTCAGGCAAAGACGTTGGGTCGAGTTGATCACAGATTTCGACTTAGGAATAACCTACACCCCAGGGAAAGCCAATGTCATGGCTGATGCGCTAAGTCGTAAATCTTATTGTAACAACCTGATGTTACAACAAAGTCAACCACTTCTCCATGAGGAATTTCGGAAGCTTAACCTTCACATTGTTCCTCAAGGATTTCTTTCCACCTTGGTAGCGAAACCTACTCTTACGGATCAAATCATTGCTGCCCAAAAGCGAGATAAGGGAATATCTAAAATCAAGGAGAACATTGCTAGCGGAGGTGCTAGTTGTTTCTCCACAAATGATCATGGTGTTGTGTACTTTGAGAACCATTTAGTGGTTCCCAAGAACCAGCATCTACGGCAGTTGATCCTTAAGGAGGCTCATGAATCTCCTCTCACCATTCATCCCGGTAGTACCAAGATGTATCAGGACCTACGCCAGAGGTTCTGGTGGACTAGGATGAAGAGAGAAATTGCTCAGTATATTGCTAATTGCGACGTCTGTCGTCGTGTAAAAGCAGAGCATCAACGGCCTGCTGGCACCCTTCAACCCCTAGCTATTCCTGAATGGAAATGAGATAAAATTGGTATGGATTTCATTACCGGTTTTCCCAGGACCAAGAGAGGGAATAATGCTATCTTCGTCGTTGTCGATCGTCTTTCCAAAGTGGCCCATTTCTTACCTGTTCGTGAGAGTATAACCGCTAGTCAGCTGGCAGACTTATACATCTCCCGAATAGTGTCTCTCCATGGTGTTCCTTTGGAAATCAACTCGGATCGAGGAAGTCTTTTCACCTCTCGATTTTGGGAAAGCTTCCAAAATGCTATGGGAACCCGCCTTTCCTTTAGCACCGCCTTTCACCCTCAATCAAGTGGTCAGGTAGAACGCGTTAACCAGATTCTAGAAGACATGCTTCGAGCCTCTGTTATCTCATTCGGAATGGAATGGGAGAAATGCCTTCCATTTGCCGAATTTGCTTACAACAACAGCTATCAATCTAGCTTGGGTAAAGCCCCTTTTGAAGTTCTCTATGGACGACGGTGTCGAACACCCCTTAACTGGTCAGAAACCGGGGAAAGACAATTCTTTGGCCCGGATATGATTCAGGAAGCAGAAGAGCAAGTTCGCATCGTTCGTGAAAAGTTGAAAACAGCCCAATCTCGTCAGAAGAGTCAATATGACCGAAAACATAAGACTATGACTTTCGAGGTTGACGAGAAAGCTTACCTTCGGGTTACTCCTCTGAAGGGAACCCATCGTTTCGGTATCAAAGGCAAATTGGCTCCTCGTTACATTGGACCTTTTCGCATTCTCGCTAAACAAGGAGAAGTTGCCTACCAGTTGGAACTACCTCCGCATCTCTCCAGAGTCCACGATGTCTTCCACGTTTCTCAACTCAGGCGTTGCTTCTCGGATCCTATCCGTGGAGTGGACCACGAAACGCTTGATCTCCAAGATAATCTCACGTATCGAGAGTACCCCATTCGTATCCTCGATCAGGCCGAGCGTACCACTCGACGTCATAATATCAAGTTTCTCAAAGTACAATGGTCGCACCATTCTGAGGATGAAGCAACTTGGGAAAGGGAGGATCGTCTTCGACTCGAGTATCCCGCCCTTTTTCCGGAGGAACCCAAATCTCGGGACGAGATTCTTTTGAGTGGGGGTGAGTTGTCACACCCTAACTAGTTCATGTATTAGAGTGTTGCATCATGTTTATTCTTTCATCAGAAACCTGAAATGGGGATGACAGAACCCCCAGTCCCCTCTGAAACCAATTAGGGTTTACTAAAAACTTTTTCAATGAACCTGAAATGCCCTTCTAAAATGCCCATCATTTTTGTCCTGGTTCAGAACCTCTGCCAAAAGTGATGCACATTTTCCTAGGCCATCTTAGGGTTTTTGAATTAAATCATAAATATTTGAATTTGGGCATTTAAAAATATATAAAATATTTAAATGCTCAAATATCTCCAAACTAAAATGTTTCATGTTGGAAATAATCCAACTATGGACCAGGAGTAGTTTGGTGATTTTAGGAGTTGCCTAAGTATTTTTAATAAATCAACAAAGTTGCAGAAGTATTAAAAAATACAGAAAACAGAAAAAAATGGAAAAACTTACCTGATGCCAGCACCCGGCCCACCTGCCGGCCCAGCCCAGCGCCGCTCCAGCGAGCTGCTTGCCGGCCAGGCAGGCAGGCAGGTGCCCGACGGCGACCGCAGCGCGCGCCACGCACCTGCTCGCCGCCTCGCCGCTCCCCTCGCCCG